>NC_069781.1:88407623-88565123 GCF_027406575.1 Nycticebus coucang
GAGGTGGGGGGGCGGGGAAGGCCTTCTCCAAAGAAAGCTGGGCTTAGACACTACTTGGCATTTGAGCTGGTGCCTCCCTTGGCTACTTACTAAGCCACGTTGATAAAAGCGTTTGCCTCCCAGGAAGCTGGCTGGGGAGGGTACAGAAAAAAGCCCAGACCTTCTGCAGAAGATCCCCCCACACACACACACACTGTGGCTGCCACGGTTCTCAATAAGAAGACTCAGGTTGGGCAGGAAGAGCCCCCACGTGCTGCTCACGAAGCTGTTAAGTCCCCAACTTCACCCCAGTCCGTTGCCAGGAACGCCAGGGTAGGAGAGAAAGCAACCAGGGCCACAGCCAAATGAGCGGCAGGATTCAGATGCCCAGAGTGACCTGGTCCTACAAGGATGAGGACAGCACCTCCCCACCCATCCCCAACCCCCGCAGGAAGAAGTCACATGTTTTGTTGGTTTGTTAAGTAAATGACATGCCTCTTGATACTGGCCCTGGGTTTAAGCTGATTTGGAGAATTCCTGACCTCCTAAACTTCTCTACATTGTTTGTTCCCGGAACCATTCTCCCCTCTGGACCCCAAACTCACTCCAGGTAGTGATAAGATTATGAAACATTTAAAGTCCCTTATTTAGGAGTGATAGGGGACAGGTCTGGGCAAATTCAGCTGTAAACTGCTCCTACCCTGTGCACCTGTACCTCCTCCTCCGTTTGCATAGGCCAGAGGTCACTGTGGTGGAAGATGGGGGAGCCCAAACCCAAACCCAAACCCAAGTTTTTTGCCTGACGGCCTCCATGGATAAGCAGTCTGAGTCCCCAGTGGCCTTCAGACCAGGCTTCTTGTACCCTGGACCATGGGACACTAACTCTCCTACCCTTTGGCCTTCTCAGCCTAATCCGTTCTTCCTCATCTATTTTCTGCCAATTTGAACACAGGGTTCTCAAATAGTCACATCAAATACAGTCTCTATGCATCTCTGGATCGTAATAATGACTTGTGCAAGAATTATCTTAGAGCACTTAATTTTTTGCATTTTTGTTCAGGATTCTCATTCTGACAGTGGCCTCAAAGGACAATTTTGGGGACAGCACCAGCACCATTTTCTTCCACAGCTTCAACCTCAAAAAGTCAGAGATGGTGCCCTCAAATTTTTACCTTCCCTGAAGAGCCCCCTAAGAAAATTGTCCTACTTAGCTTCCTACGAAGTTTTCATTTTTCAGCTGTCCCATCTTTGGGGAGATGTATCCATTTATTACCAACTGCTTCCTTCCAGCTTAAATAGATGCTCCTTTCTAGGAAAGTGCCATCCGTGTTTATAGGTCTTTATCAACTCTCAACCTTTCCCTTTTCAGAGTCAAGAGCTGTCAATTGTTTTCACCTGTCCTCATAAAGTCATACATCTAGGTCCACAATCCTTTTACAATCAATGCTGGTGTCCTTGTGCTGATGTTATGGAACAGGTATTTACTTACCAGATCCCAGCTACTACTAGTGAGGCATTTACAAAGTCACATTTAGGAAGTGTTTAGAGTAGGCAGTAATTACCTGTTGGACATGCTGGGCTGCTCTTACCACAGGGCCTTTGCACTTACCCTTCTCTTGGCCTTACGTTCTCTTCCCTGATTTTTTTTTTTTTTTTTTTTGAGACAGAGTCTCTCTACATCATCCTCAATCACAGCAACCTCAAACTCTTGGGCTTAAGTGATTCTCTTGCCTCAGCCTCCTAAGTAGCTGGGATTACAGGCGCCTGCCACACCACCTGGCTATTTTTTTGTTGCAGTTGTCATTGTTGTTTAGCAGGCCTGGGCAGGGTTTGAACTCACCAGCCTTGGTGCATGTGGCTGGTGCCTTAACTACTGAGCTATGGGCAAGAGCCTCTTCCTGGCTTCTTTATTCAAATGTTCCTGTCTCAGCGAGCCTCACCTCAGCACACTTTATCCTTCTTCCTCGATTTTTCTTTCTCCTCCTTTTACAATCTTGTGTCCGTTTACTGTGCTAGTCCTTCAGGTTGGAGTCATTCAAAACCTCTAAGATATAACTGAACTTCAGAAAAAGCTTAGCATTCTTTTTACCAAATGATCAATGTCAAAGGCAACACAAGCATCTTCAAGACCAAATAAAAAAAGCACTCCTGCTCATGTACATAGACCCCTATACTCATGTCATCTAAGGGTTATATGTTAATTGCTGTATAATATATGTTCATCAGAAAACATTTGGAAAACATTGAAAGTCAGAGAAAAACTCCCTCAATTCCCAAAGTTGTGTTCATTACTATGAACATCGAATATATTCCTTCTAATCTGTTCATATGCTTCCATGAGTTTTCTCTTTTACAACACTATGACCATATTATTCATAATATTTTAAACTTCTCTTTTTTTAACGTAACAACACTCTAAGTGCTCTTTTAAAATTATAAACCTTATAATGGCTAGCGATGACTTCTGTTTGTTTTCGTAACCCCAGCGGCCAGCCTACTGCTTTGCACATAGTAACAGCTCAGTAACTGATAAAAAAAAGAATGAATGAATGAGTAAATGAATGATTATACATTTAATGAATACAGTATTTCTTTTTTTTTTATTGTTGGGGATTCATTGAGGGTACAATAAGCCAGGTTACACTGATTGCAATTGTTAGGTAAAGTCCCTCTTGCAATCATGTCTTGCCCCCATAAAGTGTGACACACACCAAGGCCCCACCTCCCTCTCTCCATCCCTCTTTCTGCTTTTCCTCTCCCAATATAGTATTTCTTAACATAGATCATCATAATTTATTTAGTCAATCTTCTATTATTACAGATTTATTTTCATTTTTGGTTATCTAAACAAGGCTGCAGTAAATGTTTGGAAGATGATATTCTTGCATCCATCACAGTTATTTCTTCAGAATAAACCTCTGGATTTAAATTTCTGAATCAAATAATGTAAATATTTTTATGCTCATCAAAAAGGTTGGAGAAATTTATATTCCTATTCATAAAAAATGCCTAATTCTTGACCTTCAACTGTATATTTAAGATTATCATCTGATAGGTAAAATTGTGCTTGATGTTGTTTAATTTGTATTTATTATAAGTGCTTTAGAATAATTTTTTCATATGGAAACAAAAACATTATTGTCTGTGTAGACAGATTATTTTGTGAATTTTTCTCTGCTTAAGTTTTAGGATGTTTATCCTACTCTCATTGATGAATAAACTATTAAAATATTATTAACATATTCAACTCTGGTAATAGCAGTAAGATATTATTTTGTTTTCTGGCCTTGGGCATCTATTGAACAAGTTATTCCATAAATTGCATTAAGTACACAATAAGCATGCATTATTTAAGATGACATTATCCTTTTGAGCACTAAAGAACAACAGCACACTCTGTACCACATTATCCCCAATCCACCTACTTTGCTTCCTGAAAATGTTGCAGTAATACAGTTCAGACGAGGCTAGAGAACAGCCTATGTCTCCTCGCTGTTGGCCGTGCTACATTTACTCCTCTGCTTTGCTTCAGGTCAAAATGATAATGCAACTTAGAATCAAATCAAGGGGGTCAAACATATCATTCTTAAATGTCTCGAAAAGGAGAAAAATTTGGTAAGACAATACCACCAAAAATAATGATAAACATAGAAGATAATATTTGTACCTTTCTTTTCTTTTTTTTTTTTTTTTTTTTTGAGACAGAGTCTCACTCTGTCACCCTTGGTAGAGTGCTATGGCATCATAGCTCACAGCAACCTCAAACTCTTGGGCTCAAGCGACTCTCTTGCCTCAGCCTCCCAAGTAGCTGGGACTACAGGCACCAGCTTTGACACCCAGCTATTTTTAGAGATGAGGTCTTGCTCTGGCTCAGGCTGTGAACCTGTGAGCTCAGGCAATCCAGCCACCTCGACCTCCCAGAGAGCTAGGATTACAGGCGTGAGCCACCACGCCTGGCATATTTGTACCATCTTGCCACTATAAGGCAACATTTCTAACACACAAAAGTTCCTACATACTGGTTTTTAAGAAGACAAAAAGCTTAATGAAATAAGATAAAGGATGTCAATGGGGCAATTAACAGAACAAGGAATCAATATAGGAAAAGATATTCAGTTTCACTAGCAGTCATGGAAATGCAAATTAAAGCAACGGCAAAATGTCTTTTTCTTGCCTATCAGACTGGCAAAAAATTAAGACTGATGCTTATGAGCAACTGGGTTTAGGAACCACGCCCTATAAGAGGACACATGACAAGCTCCCAGGGACCAAGTGGCCCCTGTCAACTGCTGGATTTATCTGCAACTGGTATTTTAAAGGGACTGTTTGAGTTGCTTTAGATCAAGTACAATTTCAGAGACAATTGCTGATGTTATATTATTTAGATTTGCTGAAGTTTTGAGTTAGGTTTTCCTGGTCAAAATCCTTCAATGATTTCTAAAATGCAGTAAGTGCACCCAGTCTCAGAGAAGAAACATTATAAACACCAATTTCTCTCATCCTTTATATTTTCTGGTTTTTTAAAATACATTCTACAATATTTCTTATATGCTAGCCAGATAATACATCAGTAGAATTCAGAATACACGTTTTGAGTGAATGTGCTCAAAAGACGGTGATTATTGTCACTGTACCGCCAACAAAACTTGGAAACTAGTTTTTGTAGATAAGCTAACAGAGATCCAAGAGGTGACCAGCAGAGGCAGGTAATAACTCCGCAGCCCGAATCTGAGGTCCAGCAGGCTGCCGCTTTGGCCCAATATTCTACTTAGAAGTAGCAGTGGAGGATGCAGAAACGGGTGTTAGCTACACAAATAAAACTTAACAGTAACTCTCTGCAAGTGTTGTATGTAATCTTTACTTTCCAGTCACACACGTAATTGGGGATCAGCTACTCAGCATCAGAATCCAGTTCCTGAGACTGACGGCTCCTGGAGAGCCCTGAACACATCTTAAACTTTCTACCCCCAAGACTTCCTGAGGCAGCATGCTGCACACAAGACACTCAGATCAACATTTGTTACTCCAAACAGTGATGTCTGCTAAACTGTTGAACAGAAGCAAGTTTTCAACTTTATATCATATCTTTGTCATGGTCTTAAGAAATAACACCTTAATAACTTGTGTTAACAGCACAAAAGTCAAAAATGATACTATAGGCTTCAAGGAATTCATCCTCTCTCAAGTTCAACAGAGTCTTCATTTAGTGGTGGAGATTCTTTCTCTCTCTCTCTCTCCCTGCACACACATACACACACACACACACCCCAGAGCTCTATGACACTTACACTTTGTCTACCTCATTCTGTAAAGTTCCAAAAAGTGCATTAAAATTATTTTTTATGTAATGAATTTTATAAGTATGATGTCAATCATTTCCCTCTTTCCTCTCAAGACCTAAAATGCTTTTGCAACAATATCAAATTCTAATTTATTCTTTATTCCGAAGATACGCAGTTGTAATAATTTTATTTTTAAATATCTCAAGCAGTGTAAACAGGTACATTATAGACCTGTTCAAACAGGAAAACATGACTTGTTAGTCATATACGTATATCCAGCTGGCCTACTCCTGGATCCCAAAAACAACAGACTAAAAGGGTACAATTGTAATCAGCACCAGGCATTACTTAGCTCTACTTCCCAATACCTGGGTGATTAATAAATGTCCAGCACAAAGTAATTCTGAAATTTAAGTTTAAATGATTTCAAAACAGAAAGGGTATCTATGTATTAATAATAGAGCTACGGGGGGAGGGGTGGTTGCCCCCAGGCATTGATTTTACACAGTTGATTGTCAAGGAATTCCAAAACTTTATGTGGTGTCTTAAATGATATTTTACAGTTATACAGTATCTTTTTCAGTTGAGAAAACATGGTGATTATGTCGCAAAGCTCAAATAACTTCCTATTTAAAATACAAAATAACCTATTTATAAACAGAAAGCTCACAACTGCCTTCCCCAAAGGTTGTTAAGTATTCAGATTCAGCTCTTTGCACAAAATGTTGGTAATTTTTGAAGCTGGGAGATGAACTTGTGGAATTCTCATTGGTCTCTCTGCTGCTGCTGTATGTTTACAAATTTAATTAAAAAAAAAAACTTTGAGAGACTGAGGGGAAAAAGCAAAGAGGAAGAAAAAGAAAGGAAAAAGAAGTAGGGAAGGAAGGAAAGAGGGAAAGAACAGAAGAAAGGAAGAGGAAGAGAGGGAGGGAAGGAGGAAGGAACGTCAAGGTGGGCAAGGGAGGCGGAGAGCAGACTGGGTGAGAAGGGAAGGCCCTTCTCACCCAGTCTGATGGAAAGCCCAGGCCCTTATGTGCACAGTGGTCCCACTAAGTCTTTGGTTTCGATCTGTAGAGGTGAACCAGCACTTAGATTTGTGCTTGCCAAAATTAATCAACTAAATGTTTATAGAGAGAATGAATCAAAGTAGTAAATAAGGAACCCAAATTCTGAGTCCCTGGGTAGCTATAGCCAAGGCTGGGCGGACAGTAGCAAAACAGGGGAATGGTTTGTCTGCCACCCATGCACCTTTCTCCTTCCCTACCTACAACTGTTCTCTCCCATAACACCACCACCACCACCCTGCCCGAGTCCAGCCCACACTGGCGCAGAGGACAGCAGTGCTCATAATATCATTGGCACACAGCAAAGAAAAAACAAACTGCCTCAGACCGCATAGACCTATCACATACCACCACCGTGACGAGCCAAACCGAATCTTCTGTGATATTGCTGAACAAAGAAAATATTCTCAGTGGATTTAGAATTTAAGGCTACATCAGCAATACTTGTAAGGACTGTCAGGTTGATTCAATGTCAGAAAAGTGACTAGGGGAAAATAGAGAACTGGGAGACTTCACTTTGCTTTGCTTGCTTTTATGGTTTTGCTCTTTTCCCCACTTAATCTCAACAGGCCAACATCATTCCTGTGTTCTTGTGTACATGTGTCTGTTATCAAATGCTTATCCTGCCTGCAAATTAGGTCAAAAACAATTCATGAGTTGTGGAGAAACAGCCCCCAATTCGGGTTCCAATCTTGATTCACTAGAGCGTTCAGACATGCTTCTTGATTTTCACTCTCCCCATCTATGGAAAGGAAGGAGAAGGTGTAGAAGGGTGATTTCTTTTCAATTCTTTCTTAATATATCACAGAAAACTTAGCAGATGCATGACGTGCACTAAATGTTTGCACAGGACTTCTGTGTAACACATCAAGAACAGAGGGAAAAAGATCCAAAATAAGATGCTTTTGAACTTCCTCAAGTTACCTGACTTTCCCCATCTTTCCAAACACATTTCCAAGGTCTTCCGCGCAGCGTACAGAGCCTTCTGAAAAACAAAGTGCTCATGGTTGTGTAGACACGTGCAGTGAGGTTGCTTTATAGGCGTCCAGGCACACTCCCAGGTCTGTTGCTATTTCCTGGGCCCGCAGTCCTAACAGCCCCTTGAATGAGGCACATACATAAAGGGAATGTGGCCATTACTCTTAACACCGATGGGGAGTTCTGCAACCTGGCAGCCCACCCATATTTGACAGTCACGTGTGCAAGGCCCTTACACATTCCCTGCTGGAACATCCCACAGCAGGGTCTCCAGGACAAAGGACTCTGCCCGTGGTCAGGCAACATCTGGCCTACCTAGCTTCAAAACTTACACTATCAATCAGAAAAAATTAAGTTTTGACTTCTCCACGCATTTGCCCCAATGACTAACATTTTAATAATTAAACAGCCCTAATTGTTGCTGGTATTTTTCTCTGTTTTAAAGTTGGCAAATTGTAGGAATCTGCCTTCTTTTCCAGATGCAAATGTTTTTTTTTATTTTATTGAAAATGTGTGGCTCATAAATACAGTATTTTAATTTTTCTTTAACGGACCCTTAAAAAGAAGAGTGGTTTTTGTCACTTTGCACTAAGTTCCCAGAACTTTTTTTCATGAGCCTGTGTGAAGACCAGGTCCCCTTAAAGGGCATTAGGCCCCCGCCATGGCTTGCTGCTGTGTGGCATATTTCCCTCCAGGTACTTTAATTATTTCTGTTCCTTCTGATTAGCAGGGCTGGCGCTAATTAGTCAGGTCTTCTTCCCCCACGAAAAAGCCAAGATGCATTCGGAAGACTTTTCCCAGAAGCTTTGCTTTTCTGCAGTCAGCTTTTTGTTGTCATAGGAAGATCTATTGCTTTAATACTCGCGAGTGTAAATGTCTGCATTTGGAAGAGACGTCAGGCTGGTGACACCACACACCTGGCATGTCTGAAACCCACTCAGACATGCCAGTAATGAGCAGAGGAGCGGCTGGAAGCAGGTGGGAGGAGGAGATCGTTTCTAGCACGGTGCGGTTATGCAGGTTCACAGGGAAATGTACAAGGGAGGTGCAGAGCAATTACTGTATTTTGCAAAGATGACAGTTTTTAATGATGCCATTATTTATTTGTGTGTTTTTCAGTGACAGAAGAACTCTCACCTTCCAGGTGACCTCTCATGCTCATTTTTTCTCTCTCTTTTTATTCTCCCTCTCTCTCAAAATATTTTGCAAAATAGAAAATCCTTTTTAAAACTAAATAATACCTGGTACACAGTGATATTCAATAAAGGTTTATTAAAATACACATTTTGCATCTCAGAATAGTGTCATTAGGATACAGATATAGATGAATGGAGAGATATAGAAATAGATGCATGTGTGAAGTTTGTATTAATCTTCTGATATTTTAAAAGCCTAAACATGTTAATATCTACTGAATGTCATGCTCTGGTAAGAACAAACTTTCCCCATAAAGTTTCAAGTCTTCTAAGCATCAGACTCTTCCCACAGTGGGATAACATAGTTTTATGATTCTAAGTAGTAAATAACCTATTTTTCAGTTGCCCAAACATTTTCTCTTTGTCTGATTTCTTCTATTCAGAGAATTGCCTAAAGTCTCTAACCAGAGACCTTCAATTTAAAAATTTTCAATATTTTAAATTTGAATTTTATTTTTATCATTTTAACGTTGGATTTTTTGTTTCTACCTCAGAAGACTGTAGCAACAAAATTTATTTTTATAATTTTAAGAGAAATAATCAACTGACTAGATGATAGAAAAGACCTTTAATAGAGAAACATTTGAATAAGTTTTTTTTTAGCCTTGATGTTCTAAATTAATCAGTCAGATAAAAAAGAAAGCTTCCGTAGTAGAGGATGATCTTATTTTACTTTTTTTGTTGGACTTTCAATGAAACATACATATCTTGAGTTTAACAAATGAGAAAGACTTAAAAATATTATGGAAACATTAGCAATATATAATAAAAAGTGCATCAAGCTTAATTTACAATCACCAAGATGTGGAATCAACCCAAGTGCCCATAAACCCATGAATGGATTAACAAACTGTGGTATATGTATACCATGGAATACTATTCAACCATAAAAAGATGGAGACATTACATCTTTTGAATTAAGCTGGACAGAGTTGAAGAACATTCTTCTTAGTAAAGTATCACAAGAACGGAAAAGCAAGTATCCAATGTACTCAATAATATGAAACCAATAGATAAACAACTACACGCTTGCACAAGAAAAAACTCTTAATTTAAATCAAGTTGGGGAGAGGAGGAGCAGAGGAGGAAGGGGGGTCTCTATGCTCTCACTTAATGGGCACAATGTAAGGGTATATGGCACATCTCCTGCATGAGGGGCATAATTACAACAGGGATTTTACCTAACAAACGCAAACATTATAACCTAATTGTTTGTACTCTCATATTAATCTGAAATAAAAAAATGCATCAGAGTACCAAATCTTTCCACCATAATAAACAGCTGTAAAATAGATGACATTACCTTTTAAAGTCTTTAATGTGTCTTATAAACTAAATCTTTATTTATCTTAGGTTAGTGGCGATCTTCAATGATGAATTATGTAAGACTCTTAAAGACTTGAAATTTCCTTGCCATTTTATGTTCCTTAAGATAGGATTCCAACTAATTTCCTTAGCAAGAGCCTGGAATTCCAACAACGGCCAGAATATTATATATTAATTTCTTACTATTGTGGTGTCTCTTCTAAAAATTTCAAGAACTATTAGTAAGTCAATACTTTGGCCAGTGCAAACCAATGTAAACCCACTGCTTAAGGTATAGATGAGAAGCTTTTTTCTTGATGTAGAAACAACTAGTCTTACTATAAACACTTACCAATTACTCTCCAAACAGCAATTGGCTAAGTGAATCTATGGTTTGAAGCCCCAAAGGAGGAATAGAGGAATAACACATTAGCAGTGACGTTGACCTGGTCGAGACAGTGATGTTCATTTTCTCTAATAGACCAAAGTCCTGCTGTGTGTTTCTCTCCCAGGTTGTTTTTGTTGGATACTTTGTTTCTGCTTCAGAAGACAGAGGCAACAAAGACCTTGCAGGTCATATTAAATATAAATATAAATTTTTATCAAAAGAAAAGTAGAGAGCAAGACTCCCCAGCATTTTCTTTTGTAAAACAGAGTGACTTTTTTTTTCTTTTTTTGAGACAGAGCCTCAAGCTGTCACCCTAGGTAGAGTGCCATAGCGTCACAGGTCACAGCAACCTCCAACTCTTGGGCTTAAGCAATTCTCTTGCCTCAGCCTCCCAAGTAGCTGGGACTACAGGTGCCCCCCCACAACGCCTGGCTATTTTTTGATTGTAGTTGTCATTATTGTTTGGCAGGCCTGGGCTGGATTCGAACCCACCAGCTCTCGTGTAGGTGGCTGGCGCCTTAGCTGCTTGAGCTACAGGCACTGAGCCCAGAGTAACTGTTTAATTCACTTATACTTTAATTAACTCCCTCCTAGGAACAAGAGACATCATGCTGTACCTAGCAGAGGCCTTGCCAAGTGGAAAGGGAGCCTTGTCCCCTCATTCTTAGCAATTCTCTCCACTCACTTCTGTGGAGGGAAGCATCAGTGAACCCCACCATCAAAGCATCCTCAAGAGCACATTCCAGACACTTCCCTCAGCCTGCCCCTGAACTTCTCCGCAGCTCCTTGCCCTTCAGTGGGCTTCTAGAAACATCTCTCCTAGGAAATGGGGGGAGGGAGATAGAGCCATGATGGACAAAGACCAGTCATTTTTTTTTTTTTAAATTCTGCTGCACCCTGTACCAAATACAGTGTGTTCCTTATCCATTCCAAGTCACCAAAGAACAGTGTGGGAGCCCAGAGGAGAGGGGCTACTAATTTGGAACTAGAGGAATTGATGAAACAGCAGAGGACTGAGGCACAATTCTTAGAGAGGATCAGTTAATGAGTCACTGTGGCACACAATGCAGGTTGACGAGCCTACCAATGTTGACAATAAGGCAATGATGCTTGTTTTTGTGTGATATGTTTCTCCGGAGAATGTGCATGAGGATATGCTGGGTGCGCTTCTGCCGCCAACCGACGCCATAGCTGCAGAACCACGTCAGCAAAACTGAACTGGTCATTTTGTGTGGGTGTCTGCACGGATGGAACAGCCACTGTGACTGGTGTCACTACTCTGGTGAAGGAGGACACTTCTGACTGGGAGTCTAGACACTGTGTCATCCACAGAGAACTGAGGGCTAGTTGAAAAATGTCATCTGAACTAAACAATGTTTTGCATGAGGTGATTAAAGTTATCGACAAGGTACACGCCCTTAACTGGCATCTGTTTGTGCAGTTCTGTGAGGAGATGGACACGGAGCCCACATGTCCTTTTGTACACAGAAGTGGTCTGGTTTTCTAAAGCTAGATCCCTGGCCAGAGTTTTTGAGTTATGAGAGCTGCTCGGGGATTTCTTTTAGAAAAACAGTCACCACTGATGGCACATTTCAGTAAAAGAGGATGGGGTGCAAAACTTGTTTACTTGTATGACAGATTCAACCTCCTCAATGAACTCAATCTGTCACTTTAGGGGAAAATGACAACTGTGTTCAAAACAGCAGATAAAGTGGCTGTATTCAAAGCCAAACTGGAATTATGGGGACAGGGAGTGAACACTGGGGTTTTTGACGTGTTTCAAACAATAGCAGAGACTTTGAAAGAGACAGAGCTGGTGCCTTCTTGCCCCCAGCTGGAGCATGATCGCCTATCTCAGCTTTCAAGGGAGTCTGAGCATTACGGCTCAACCACAAAAGACCCTGAGCTGGGTAGGAACAGGTCTGTGACCCATTTGTGAATAAGCCAGGAGAACTGACTGTGTCTGTGCTAGAAGAGCATCAGCTGCTTGAGCTGGCAAGTGACAGTGGCCTTAAAAGTATGTTTGAGACAACTTCAAATCTCCATGTGTTCTGGATGAAAGTTAAGGAGAAATATCCTGAGATTGTCACAAAAGCACCGAAAAGCCTGCTTCCATTTCCACCTTCGGGTCTTTCTGAAGTGATAGCAATCACCCAAGATCCTGGAGTAGACTGGACATAAACAACACATTACGGCTGCCACTGTCTCCATCACCCCCAGATAGGACCATCTAAGTTGTAGGAAAACAAGCTCAGGGCTCCCACCAATTTTGCATTATGGTGAGTGATATCCTTCTTACATTCCATACTGCAATATAATGATAATAAAAGTAAAGTGCACAGGAGGCGCCCATAGCTCAGTGGGTAGGGCACCGGCCATATACACTGAGGCTGGCAGGTTCGAATCTGGCGTGGGCCAGCTAAAACAACAATGACGACTGTAACAACAAGAACAAAAAATAGCCAGGCATTGTGGTGGGCACCTGTAGTCCCAGCTACTTCGGAGGCTGAGGAAGAGAATTGCTTAAACCCAAGAGTTTGAAGTTGCTGTGAGCTGTGACACTACAGCACTCTACCCAGGGCAACAGCTTGAGACTCTGTCTCAAAAAAAATAAAAATAAAAAGTAAAGTGTACAATAAATGTAACGTGCTTGAATCATCTCAAAACCATCTCCCTCACCCCACATCTTTGGAAAAATAGTCTTCTATGAAACCAGTCCCTGGTGCCAAAAGTTTGGGAAGTGCTAGTTGAAGCCACTCAAGTTTTTGTTGTTTGTTATGTCAGCCCTGGAAAATGGATACGGTACATCAGAGCTCCACTGAGGGTTCCTTATGAAATTCTTTCCACTTTGGTATATATTCTGAATTTTCCATAATAAAAAGTTTTTTTTTTTAAAGAAGGCTTTTACACAGTCTCAGAAATATTAATAATTCAGCCACACTCTGCCACAGTCCTCCCTGAGGAAACTACCCAAGTACCAAAGTAGCTCTAATATCCAAAAATACAGCTGGTCCCCTCTTCAATCCAGGAGTCTAATTTCTCATCTGTAATACCTTTTCAAGCAACCGCGGGTAAATCACCCAAACAAGGCGCCAGAGAGCTCTGCTGTGGCTGTTGGCTCTTTCAGGCTCCCAGCAGCACATCCTCCTTCAAGTGTAATTGAAGGCGGCCTCACGGTGCCTTAGAAAACCACCCGCGAGGCGAGGAGGAGTAGAACGGCTCACAACACACTCGCAGGAAAGCTTCTGTGGATTAGTGTCCTGCCCAAATGTGCACGGGCCACCCGATACACTATATCTATGGCATTTAACACTCAGTAGGCAGGTGAAGAAAAATACACCATAAAGTGCATCAAATAACCTCATAATCACATTGAAAGGCTAAGTGAACCAGGGCCACCACCAGCACTAAAACACATGATAACAAAAGCAGTCAGCGTTTTCCATACCATATGCTGGTAAACGTTATTCTGTGGGGAACCAATTAAAACTATGGAATACGTAGAACACAGACATATGGAATAAAATAGGGCAACTTATCTTGTCACCGTGGTGCTTGCTCAGTACATCTATTAGGGAGATGTAATACTGAATTATTAGTACAAATAAATGTTATCTTCATTATGAATACCCCAAAGCAATCCCAGCACTTAAAGCTTTCGCTCTGGTGTGGCATAAAAGGAAGGAGGGCCTACTATCTCCAAAGAGTGACATTAAATGCCAATCACGTTAAGTATCAAAAATAGAATCACTACAGCACATTTTTAACCGGGCTTAGTTTCTGTGTTCTCACCTGTTACACTGGGAAAATAATAAAAATATTCCTTGACATGCACAGGGATCCTGTTTAAGCCATTTGAAAAACCCAAGTGCAGGCACATTGGGAAGTATAGCACCATGACTTAGTGTCAGGTATTGTTTTTGGTATAGAGGGAAAGAAGATTTGCAGATAACCTCAAACAAGGAATTATTGTGACTGATTCTGACAGCCATGAAGTGAAAAATCCAGGCAGAGCTTTATTAAGTTTTCCTGACATTAAAAAGAAATGAAAGCTTTAAGAAAAAAATCCAAAATACATTCAGCCTCATAGTAAAAGACAGTCGACATTTCCTATCCCATCACCACAGTTTCGTTTGGCATTACTGCCTAATTCAGACTCAATATTTGAGGAAAGTGGACATACACGTTTTAATTAGAAGGCACAAACGTATTAGAAATGATGCCAGGAACTGCTGGCTCATACGATGCCCCTCAGAACCAAAAATAAGGGATAAGGAAAAGAGTAGAAAGAGTGTATTTAACTATCTCAAGATGAAATCAGAAAGAGGGGCCAGAGTAGCACGGCAGTGCCTGGGGATTAGATTCATTAATAACAAATCAATACCAAAGACCATATGATTCTCTCAATCGATGCAGAAAAAGCTTTTGATAATATCCAGCATCTCTTCATGATCAGAACACTTAAGAAAATTGGTATAGAAGAGACATTTCTTAAACTGATAGAGGCCATCTCCAGCAAACCCACAGCCAATATCGTATTGAATGGAGTTAAACTGAAATCATTTCCACTCAGATCAGGAACCAGACAAGGCTGCCCATTGTCTCCACTGCTCTTTAACATTGTAATGGAATTCTTAGCCATTGCAATTAGGGAAGAAAAGGCAATCAAGGGAATCCATATAGAGACAGAAGAGATCAAACTTTCGCTCTTTGCAGATGATATGATTGTATATCTGGAAAACACCAGGGATTCTACTACAAAACTCTTAGAAGTGATGGAGGAATACAACAGTGTCTCAGGTTACAAAATCAACATTCATAAATCGGTAGCCTTTATATATGCCAACAATAATCAAGCTGAAAAAACAGTTAAGGACTCTATTCCATTCACAGTAGTGCCAAAGAAGATGAAATATTTGGGAGTTTATCTAACAAAGGACATGAAATATCTCTATAAAGAGAACTATGAAACTCTAAGAAAAGAAATGGCTGAAAACATTAACAAATGGAAAAACATACCATGCTCATAGCTGGGAAGAATCAACATTGTTAAAATATCCATACTACCCAAAGCAATATACAATTTTAATGCAATCCCTATTAAAGCTCCACTGTCATACTTTAAAGATTTTGAAAAAATAATACTTCATTTTATATGGAATCAGAAAAAAACTCAAATAGCCAAGACATTACTCAGAAATAAAAACAAAGCAGGAGGAATCACACTACCAGACCTCAGACTATACTACAAATCAATAGTGATCAAAGCAGCATGGTGCTGGCACAAAAACAGAGAAGTAGATGCCTGAAACAGAATAGAGAACCAAGAGATGAATCCAGCTACTTACCGTTATTTAATCTTTGACAAGCCAATTAAAAACATTCAGTGTGGAAAAGATTCCCTATTTAACAAATGGTGCTGGGTGAACTGGCTGGCAACCTGTAGAAGACTGAAACTGGATCCACACCTTTCACCATTAACTAAGATAGACTCTCACTGGATAAAAGATTTAAACTTAAGACATGAAACTATAAAAATACTAGAAGAGAGTGCAGGGAAAACCCTTGAAGAAATTGGTCTGGGCGAGTATTTTATGAGGAGGACCCCTGGGCAATTGAAGCAGCTTCAAAAATACACTACTGGGACCTGATCAAACTAAAAAGCTTCTGCACAGCCAAGAACACAGTAAGTAAAGCAAGCTGACAGCCCTCAGAATGGGAGAAGATATTTGCAGGTTATGTCTCCGACAAAGGTTTAATAACCAGAATCCACAGAGAACTCAAACGTATAAGCAAGAAAAGAACAAGTGATCCCATCGCAGGCTGGGCAAGGGACTTGAAGAGAAACTTCTCTGAAGAAGACAGACGCATGGCCTACAGACATATGAAAAAAAGCTCATCATCTTTAATCATCAGAGAAATGCAAATCAAAACTACCTTGAGATACCATCTAACTCCAGTAAGATTAGCCCATATCACAAAATCCCAAGACCAGAGATGTTGGCGTGGATGTGGAGAAAAGGGAACACTTCTACACTGCTGGTGGGAATGCAAATTAATATATTCCTTTTGGAAACATGTTAGAGATCTAAAAAACAGTTCTGCCATTCAATCCTATAATTCCTCTACGAGGCATATACCCAGAAGACCAAAAATCACATTATAACAAAGATATTTGTACCAGAATGTTTATTGCAGCCCAATTCATAATTGCTATGTCATGGAAAAAGCCCAAGTGCCCATCGATCCACGAATGGATTAATAAATTGTAATATTCCACACCGTGGAATATTATGCAGCCTTAAAGAAAGATGGAGACTTTACCTCTTTCATATTTACATGGATGGAGCTGGAACATATTCTTCTTAGTATCTTAGTATCATATTCTTCTTAAAGTATCTCAAGAATGGAAGAAAAAGTATCCAATGTACTCAGCCCTACTGTGAAACTAATTTTTGGCTTTTATATGAAAGCTATAACCCAGTTATCACCTAAGAATACGGGGAAGGGGGAGAGGGCAAGTAGGGGAGGGGGGAGGATGGGCGGAGGGAGGGTGATTGGTGGGATCACACCTGCGGTGCATCTTATAAGGGTACATGTGAAACTTAGTAAATGTAGAATATAATTATCTTAACACAATAACTAAGAAAATGCCAGGAAGGTTATGTTAACCAGTGTTATGAAAATGTGTCAAACTGTTTATAAAACCAGTGTATGGTGCCCCATGATTGCATTAATGTACACAGCTATGATTTAATATTAATAAACAAACAAACAAACGAAAAAATAACAAATCAATACCAAAATATCAGTAGCAAGTTTTAAAACAATAACATCACTAACATACAACCCACTTTCTTGTCAATGACCTTCCTGTTATTACCTGCTTTAAAAAAAAAAAAATCTATACTTCGCAGGCTTTCTTCCCACACTTTTCTCCCCACGCCTCAAGGTGAGCCATCCCGAGGGTGCTTGATGTGTTCTAACCTTGCACACTTTTCAATCCCCAAGTTTTCAAACTTTTTTATGCGCTGGTGGTTCGTTCCCTCTCCCTACAATCCCTGCATTCCTTGTCTGGCCAGTGAACTGTGACTCTTCTTTTAAAGCTCTGTGCAAATAGCATTTTTCCTGGGAAGCCTCTCCTGCCCTGTCCTAAATTGTGAGCAGCTTGAGGGCACGATCTGTGTTTCAGTCATCTGTGTGGGCCCCAAACCTAAGATCATTCTGCACACAGAGCAAATATATGCTTAATAATGTTTATAAAGGAGTGAATGGGGAAAATGGGCTAAGGGCCTCCCCAACCCTTAAGCCATGTTATTACTAACCATCCTTCTTTCCTATCTATGCCTTTCCAAACTTGGGAGAAACAGGGTAGGTACAAGAGGCACCAAGAACTGTTAAAAACACACAGCCCTGGTCTCATTCTGCCACATTCAGACTGGGTAGACCTGGAGTGGGGCCCACGTGCCTGTGTTTTGAACAAGCTCCCCAGATGAACACAGTACACACCAACATTTAAGGATCACGGCTCTTTCTTTAGGATGCCCCGGTATTTTCTCTCTCTCCTTGTCTCTCCTCCCCTTTTCCCCTTCTCTCATTCTCTGCTCTCTTCTCTCTTTCTCATCTCTTCCCCCTACTCTCCTGCCTCCCTCTAATATAAAACAAACTCATACTTTTATATCCTCAAAAAAAATCATGGCTCCATGGCATATCAATTAATAGGAGAAATTCCTATTTCCCATAAGATAGAGAAAATTGCTTCTGTGCTATCTGCTTGCAAAAACTGATTTCAAGAGAAATGATTCAACTAGACACAGAGAGACAGCCTTGGATCATAGAAATTATTTAAATAGATAAATAGAACTAAAATTATGCAATGAATATTCAAAACTCAAAATTTCTCTGGATTTGACTGAACTGAATTACAGGGAATTGTCAAAGATATTTCTGTAAATCCAAGGAATAGCGTGTCCTCCATGGGAACTCAAGATCACGCCTTGTCCATGAACCACAGCAGCAAAAAGTGGTCAGGGTTCCTCCTGACCACATCTTTGGGGTCAGTTTCCCTTGGACTTTCCAGGATTTTTCCAAGGCAGGCAATGGGTAATACTGATTCCATGGAGATGCTTACATGAATAATTTTTAAATTTCCCTTTCTCTTCTTGACTCTTTCCCTCTTTCTGTGCTACCCAGGGCTCAGACATACCTATTACACTTGGCAGGGGTTGGGAGGGAGTGAAGCCAACACTGTCCCACCATTTTCAGGGAAATCGACAAGGGTCATTGGTGCCCACCAGTGAACATTGCTGCCACCTAAACATGCCACTTTACATACTAGTTTAAAAATAACCATTGGATCTTAGAAGTGGCTTAAACCCAAGAGGAAATTTTATATATAAATACCCCAAATGCCTGCCAACTCTAGAATTACAGTGACTCTAGAGAAACGCTAATCAAAGTGCATTACATGAGATATTTTTAGGCATTTAATTCAGGTTGACACATCTGAAAGAAAGTTGTCTCCTCAGGATGCCATAAGACACAGAAAGCTTTCTGGTAAAGAGGCAGGAGACCGAGGGTACTGAGCCTAACTCGGCTACTAACTAGCTGTGAGACCTCAATCAAGACACTCCTATTTCCTCAGCCTCACATTCTTCCACCTCTAAAACAGTGAGATGATCCCTGAGATTCCTTTAAGCTTTAATGCTCTGGAACAAGTCTACAAAAGAAGACAAGCATAGAAGAGGGATCCAGAGGACTTACATTTGAAAGAGGACCTATACATTTTTCATTTAAAAAAAACAACAACAAAGGAATGGCTTTCTAACTGTGTAATTCCAAGCACTGCGGCACTCAAGACTTTGAGGTGACCTTCTAGGATTCCCTCCAATCACATCACTAAAAACTAAGTCTCCTTGGCTGCTGGCTCTCTCCTGAGCTCTGTTGGACTAATGCTTAAGAAATATTGAGACATCAGAGTACAGTAACCAAGTATGGGTGAATGAATAATTTGTCATTTGAAGGAGGAAAATTTTCTCTGGGTTATAAGTAATGCACAGTTAAATGCTTTTGCAGGGACAAGCAACTACTACCTTTTACAATATCACTTCCAGCTAGTGGGGCTTACAGAGAATACCTATCTCCTGGATATGCTTGCTCGAGACAGAAAATAAAAACTACTTAGGTATAGTGTAAGCTGTACCATGACCCTTCTTGGAGATGCAGAATCTGGACTTAGCAGAAAGCGGTGATTTAGCAGCGGTGTTGTTATTGACAGCTTTTGGAGCTGACCAAGCTGCTCAGAGCTGGGGATCAAGAGCCACGTCAGCGAGATGCTGAAGGTCCTGCTGATCACTCAGAAATTGTGCTCTGTGATGGAAAGGTCAGTGCTGTAGGCAATCAGGTGGTCCCTGAGGCCTCTAGAGAGTCGAGGTATTGATGACTCTGAGCACAAAAATGCAGCCTGACCTCAATGACGGGGCAGCCAGCTAAAGAACCCAGCGTTCCCTAAAGACAGCCAAAGAGGAGGAAAAGGGCAGGGCAGGGCAGGTGGAACAGTCTACTCTGCATGGACATGCACAAGACTCGAAGGGAGAAGTCTCCGGAGGAGGGGAGGGGGTTGTGAGCAAGAAGGGGAGCCGAAATGTTCTTCTTTCTTTTACCTCGTTCCATAGTCAAGTTGAACGTCTGGCTGTACAATGAAAAGTTACTCAGAGAAGAACACAAATATCCCAGTACTCAGAGAGTTCTTCAGTCCCTACAGCAAATCTCTGCTGATTTCCTTCCAAGAGGTATAGGTAGACCATCCACTTTAGAGTAGCTAGAAGGGTGACAGGAAAGATTTCTTAAGAGAGATAAGATTATTAAGTGGTCTTTCAGGATCTCCTTCCTTTGTGATCTGTAAAATCTGAAGTAAAGTATTCATTCTTCTGAGTCTTTGAGCCACAGGCACCGCAAGATTAGAGACTCTCTTAAGCTCTGTTCTAAAATTATAAAAAGTCCAATTATTTATCCTGTTTAAATCCCATCCACCCACCCAAAAGCAATCAGAATTAAAAGGAATTATTCTTGTTTCAAAATACTTTAACAGTGTTTCTATATATATTTTTTTAAATGTATAATTATGCAAACAATTTTCTTACAGTCCTTTGAATCAATAAAACATTCTGCCAACACACAAAATTAAGAATTACAAAATACTTTTTATTTTCCACTTGGATGGACTAATCATAATATCTTACCCTGGAATAGCTCCTCAGAGTAACTGAGCAAATGCTGAAAGGTGAGTTGAGGAGGCTGCACAGAGGAAAGCATTTCCCAAAGCATGTTCAACAAACACTCATAAAAAAGTTGGGAGACGGCGAGTTTAACAATGTTTAAATACATGTGCGTATCGCAGGCCCTCTCAGATGCTTCGTTATAAATCTCTGTGTGTTTGCGGTCTGTGTGTGGGGGTGGGGGCTTCCCACACTTACTTGATCATAAAATCCTTTTCCCATTGCACATCTTAGGAAACACATGCTGGGATTGTCTGCGATATTCAACACCATTTGACAAATGATTACTGAACATCAACGTGTCAGACATTATTCCAAAAGGTGTTAACAAAACAGATGAAAACCTCTGCTTGTATGTAGCTTATATTGAAATGAGGAACAAGAAAATAAACTATTACGAATAGATAAATAAAATGCATAATATATCATACAGGAATAAATGTTTAAAAAAAAAGAGGGACGATGGTAGTTGGTGCATATGGGTTTGTGTTTCTAAGCTTGTGAGTCGGGAGAGAAGAAATATTTTTGATACGGTGGCCAAGATAATGCCCTGGGGTGAGAGCTGAGTAAGGCCCCAGAGAAAGTGAGGGAGGGAATTATCACACATGTGGAAATCTGGAAGAGAAGCATTCCGAGCAAAGGATTCAGCAAAGATCCCGAGGTGGGAGTCTATCAGAGACAAGGATTCAAAATTTGATGAAAACAAGACCCTGGTTTTTATTTCCACTGTAAAGATTTCTCACTTTTTTTGTTTTAAGAAAGAAGGCTATCAAGTACACATAATTCCCAAGTCTTGTACATCACTGTGAGGAAGCAAAGAGAACTTTGTTTGTGGTCCTCAGACCCCTGAGACTCCCTGGGACATTTTCAGGGGGTCTTTGCAGCCTATTTTCATGAAAATTAAAAAACATTGTCTTTTTGCTGTAGACACTTGTGCTGATGGTTTTTCAATATGTAAACGTTGCTCAAAAGCAGTTTTGGGTAAAACTGCCAGAGTGCTGCCAGGATCAAGGCAGTGGCACCAAACTGTACCAGGAGTCACCGTACTCTTCCTCTTCACAGTCGTGACCTCCCTTGAAGGACTGAACTTGCCAATTTCACTTGAGAATTGCCTTGATGAAACAGCAAAAATTTCTAATTTAATGAAATTTCATACTTGAAGTACACACATCTTTCTTAATGCTCTATGATAAAAGGGAAAGCATGAATACAGCATATTTTTTTGTATACTGAAGACCCAAGGTGGTCTAGAAATAAAAGCAACTATAAGATGGAGTTACAAGCTGAACTAGCTGCTGCTCACCAAGTTTGTTTGTTTTGGAAAACATATTTTTTAAAAAATAAAATGGTATTTTGTGAACACAAAATAGATGTATGCTATTTTTAATGAATTAGTAAATAAATATTAAACTTTCTTTTCTATTTTCACTTGTAATGTGGCAAATGTTGATTAAACACAGCACACATAGATAGAAGTGTGGGGCCTCCTCATTAATTTTTAAGAGTGTAAAGGAGTCCGGCGATCATAAAGTTTGAGAAGTACTATACTAATAAAATAGCGAGAATGTGGCTTGGCAGAGCTTTGAGATAACAGATAAATGACATTCTTAGCTTGGGGGTTGTTTTGAATATGAGAACCCAGTTGAATTCACAAAGTACAAAATTCTCTAATTAGCTACAATATGGCTCCTGAGCATATCAAACATGGGGACTACATTTCACTTATGTTGCTTCTTGGACTCCATTTGTTATACGAGCAATTCAAGACACAAGGAGGCATCTGAACCTGACTCACCTTTTCTTAGGTGTAGAAATTATTCCAGGGAAATGTATGACCTTTGGAACTATTTACCATGAGACTTGCAAACTGATCACACTCCCCTTCAATGTGATGTTGCAACTTCTCCCATCAAGAGAAGTCTATTTCCCCACCCCTTGAATTTGGGCTGGTCTCGTGATTTGCTTTGGCCAATAGATAGAAAAGCTCATCAGAATAGCTAAGAAAATTCAGAGATAGTGCCCGAGAAATAGTAAGCACAGTGCCTGGCACAAAGCAAGTCCTGGTTCCAGGAGTAGTAATATCACTAAAGAGTGCGCATGGCATAAACAGCATGTATTAGGAACATCACTCTGTTCCAGTGACTTTGTTCTTCCTGTCTCCCTCTCTCTTCCCTTCTCCTCTCCCCACTTGCCTACTTCCAGCTGGTTCCAGATGTTACCAGTTGATGGCATAACCAGCTGAAGGACATGCAGAAAACATGCTTCGGGGCTTGGCGCCTAAAGCTCAGCAGCTGGAGCACCAGCCGCATACACCGGAGCTGGCAGGTTTGAATCCAGCCCAGGCCTGCCAAACAACAATGACAACTGCAACCAAAAAATAGCCGGGCGCTGTGGCAGGTGCCTGTAGTCCCAGCTACTTGGGAGGCTGAGGCAAGAGAATCACTTAAGCCCAAGAGTTGGAGGTTACTGTGAGCTGTGACGCCTGGCACTCTACCCAGGGCAACAGCTTGAGTCGGTTCCAAAACAAAAACAAAAACAAAAACAAAAACAAAAAAAACATGCTTGGGTTCCTGAGAAAGCAGGGATTAACTGGTCCATCCTTGGGTTTACCACAGCCCAAAGAATCCTGGGTCCATTCTAGAGTTAAGGAAATTTATGACATAATCTGGTGGGAGCTGATTTAATCTAAAATATTCTCCTTGGGTAAACTGAAACCCACACTGAAGAATCAGGAAAACAGCCACAATGTATTGAGTACCATTGCGAAGTGCTTCATATGCACAATGTCACTTAATCTTCACAGCAACCCTCTGAATATTATATATTGTCTATATAATATTCCATATAGATGTATGTTATCCCCACATAACAGATGAGAAAACTAAGGCTCGGATATGTGAATAGCATGCCTGACTATGTAAAAGGTGTTGTAAAAAAATTAAATGAGAACTGATTCTTGTTTCACAATCTTCCATCACTAAAGATTTCTTTAATTTTCTTGTTCCTCTGTGGACTCCATGTCTTGAAAATTTTCATTACTACTTAACAGCATTATTAGTTTTGAAATATTAAAATAGATCCCCGCTTGGGATCCTTTAAAATACCAGAGCCCCTAATTTGGAACAGATGAACTAATCTCAACTCTTCATTTTGCATTTGAAGAAACAGAATTCCAGAAAGGGTCAGTGATTTGCTAAGGTCAGGCTGTTTCTGCTTAGAATGGAAGCACTAAAATCCACATCTAATTATTCCCTGGAGCCCCTGCTTTCCCACTACAAACTGTGTCTCTGGAACATGGCACTAGTCACAGGGCCAGTTTGTAACGTAACCACCAGCAGGAGGAAACAGAATTAGGGGCACAGAATCGCTGAAGATGTTTGTCATGTCTTCATGGAAGCTGATCCTATGGGCCACACTTTGGTTATTTGCCCCAAGAGAAGGAGGGAGGAGGTCCCCACTTTGACATGATGTGGAATTAAAGGGATAAAAATCAAATGAATTTTTAAAGATAGATGACATCCAAAGCAGATTTTAAATACATGTAAAAACGATTCATACATTACTGGAGTAGAAGGTTTCCTATGAGGCCATGGGAGGAACACCAAACTATGTCATTATCCCAATTTGGGGTTTGCTTCACAAGATGATATAGTACTTTCTAGCTTGGTGGCATGAAGGCTGGAAAAGAGTTAAAGAAGGCTTTATGCAGTAAATGAGACAAGGCGAATGTGAGAGTCAGATGAGATTTTGCTTAGAGAAAATTACGGCTGAAGGTCTCTCGCTCCATTCATAGGCTCCGAGGAGTCCTGATTCCCTGGGGTCTACCAGGTTAGACAAGAGGAAGTAGGGGTAATAACCACTGATGTTTGTTGAACATCTACTCCTTACATGACAGAGTGGACTAGGATTTAGAAGAGATGAAAGGGTTTAATCTTCACAGAAGCAACTCCAGGGGAAATCCTCACAGCCCTAAGCAGCAGCAAAGCAGGAGAAGTGCGAATATGGACTTTGCAGCTGGGCTGCCTGGGTTCAAAACCTGACTCCACCCCTTCCTGCCCAGGTGAACGCAACTTACCCGCCTCTCCCTACCTCATTTTTCCCTTGCACAAAATGGAGATAATAGTACCTACCAAATAGAGCTATTATGAAAATAAATGATTTAGTAAACTTTTATAATGCTCTTGCACACAGTCCTGGAGGATAAATATTATATAATATTACATCTATGAATAAGCCAAGTCCCAGAAAGATTAAGAAGCACACCCAAATGCACACAGCTGAGATGTAATTGGATTTGACATTCTGATGCCGTGACCCTTGTTCCCTTCCTTAAGTTTCTGTCTTATATCTCAAAGATGTGAGACAAAGGGGTTGTCCAGGCTAGACGATCACTATGTTCACTGGTAAACTCCCCACACGGCACTAACCTGCACATCTCTACCTATCTCCACCAAGACATGCCCGAAGGCCAAGCCAGTGACTTCTGAACAGAAGCCTCTCCTCTCTGCCCTTTTGGAATTTCCCAGCAAACCTCGCAAGTGTCCCCAGTCAAACAAGCCCAAAATGCACTGTGGTCTCCTAATAAACCAAGAACTTTATGTGACAACTTTTAAAGGACTTTCACCCCACACAGTAAGTGGAGAGATTAAACACTCAACCTAGAGAGAAATTTCTTTAGGAGAAATTGTGGCTAGTTTTTTTAATAGACCAGAATCCTAAGCTCCTACTTTCTGTGTTAATTTTTATTTTATTTATTTGTAAGTAAATCTCAACTAAGGAATATAACTCTGGTTGTCTATTTATTTTAAAAAGTGGTGGTTTGGGAACCCCCAGTAAATTTTTGAGGGGTTCAGAAACCAAAGTAGTTGAAATCATTGTCATTATCGCTCAAATATCTTTCTTACATACCAAACACAAGTTCTAAGAGTTTTACATATACTATTCAATTCAATCTTCAATAACCTATCATTATTCTCAAGTTCTCAGTTTATATACAAAGAAACTGAAGCACAGAGGCTGTACAGGATTATCTCAAGCAGTCTTATGCCACAAATGCTTCCTGAAAACCTAAGGAATTAACCCAGCTGCCTCAAATTCCTGACTTGGGCCACAGGTACAACCTGCAGTCATCCCGAATGCCGCCATGAAAACAACCCCCCACTCAACCCTTATCTGAAAGCATAAGAAGTTACTAAGAGTGACTGTAGATTCTCACTGATTAATAATAGTAAAAAGCTGTCCCCCAAATCTCACATTCCTTTAAGTTTTTTTTTTTTTTTTCATTTAGCAAACATTTATTGAATTCTTCAAGTTTTTATTTGGTGACAATCTATCCATTGATAAAACCATTAAAAGTGTGGGTCATACTAGTGTCCACCAAATAAGGTAAATCCTAGCCGTAGAGCATGTAGTAATTATTCCTAATTGTTAACTCTCCTTTCTGGAAAAGGGTGCTGTCATAGCATGTAATTTGTGGTACCTGCCTATGGGCAGAGTACACTTCCCACTGTGCTGCTGTGGACTGGGCCATGTGACTTGCTTGCTCTGGCTGATGAAGAATGAGTGGAAGTGACTTGTTGGGGTTCTGGGCAGAAGCTTTCCAAACCATTGCTGGATCCCACCAGCTCTCTTATTCCTTTCTTCTGTCCTGAGAGCATCATATCCCTGGCAGCTGTTTCCCCTTTGGCCTGCATTCCAGAACGCAGAGGCAGTTGGACCGCAGCTGACTCGCAGCAACTTGTAACATGAGCAGGAAATAGACTTTTGTTGTTGAAAGCCACTGACAGCGGAGATTTTGGCTACCACAGCATATGAAAGCTGATTGCTACAGAGCAGCACCTAAAATGATTTTTAAAAAACCTCCAAATGCATTCTGATCATTCCACACTGGGCTCCCCTTCTGTGTAAAGAGAACAGAATTCTGTGTTCAGGGAAAAGGAAGAGAAACGTGCCAAGGGGATAGAGGAAAAGAGATATGAACAAAGAACATCAGAGAAGCAGAGTGACTAAGCAAAAGCCATCAACAAAGGAAGAAAAGCATGAATAATAGAAGAATGCCATAAATAGCGAAGTATCACATAAAAACATGCACCTCAAGCAAGAGGGCAGGTGGGGACAAGGAAATAGAAAGCAAATGGCCATCCAGGTGTCAAAGGGACTGCCGGAAAGATGACATCAAATAGTGAGGAGAAAAATGTTAAATAATTTCAATAAAGAGAGAGTTCAAAAGATGGTGAGGGGAACTGTGAACAGAAGATTCATTCAAACATTAAGTTTCCTTCAGCAAACCCATTGTGTTGGTGCGCTTTACTCCTGAGACAGTTTCCTAGAAGATGGCCAGTTCCTTCAGCCTTCTTCTCCTAGCAACCCCCTAAAGCCTGTCAACGCACTTACCATCCAGGCTCCACGAAGCCACACAGCCCTGTGTTTTGCATTGGCAAAGCCTAAGAGCTATGACACCATTTAATCCGGACTAGAAGCCTGTATTGCACGCAGGGCAGGCCTTAGGGGTAAGTACAACTGATGGCTGTCCGTGTGGTGTGACTGTAGAAAAATTCTTTTTCCCTCCCAGACCAATTCTTTCACCTGCAATACAACAGCTACAGATTTATTGCTTTGGCTTTGATTTTAACGTGACTTTAACAGGCAGCACACGGGGCATCTCCCCACAGAGTGACAGCAATGAGGCCACCCCTCTAGAGGATCTTTCCATTTCCACTGCGGGGCACCTTTCCCCAGCTGTGCAGCCCTCTCAGATTCTACACGCATTTTCTTTTTTTTTTCTTTTTTTTTTTTTTTTTGTAGAGACAGAGTCCCACTCTATGGCCCTTGGTAGAGTGCCGTGACCTCACACGGCTCACAGCAACCTCCAACTCCTGGGCCTAAGCGATTCTCTTGCCTCAGCCTCCCGAGTAGCTGGGACTACAGGCGCCCGCCACAACACCCGGCTATTTTTTGGTTGCAGTTTGGCCGCGGCCGGGTTTGAACCCACCACCCTCGGAATATGGGGCCGGCGCCTTACCAACTGATCCACAGGCGCCGCCCTCTATACTCATTTTCAAAGGGGTATGAGTCATACCCTTTGCCTCCCAGAGAGTCAATGCTCAGGAATTTCACTACTCAAATTGAGTGGGGCCTGAAGGCACCCCCATCACTGAGTGCTTGCTAGAAGTGAGGAATCCCAAGCCCCACCCAAAGTGTACTGACTCAGAGTCAGCATTTTCACCTAGATCCCCATGACTCCTCCACACATCAAAGTGCTACTAGAAAGACCACTGCCCGAAAGAAGTGAATTAGGTCTCTGCAGTGCATTGAAATAGAAATGTAAACTAAGACTCTCAAGTTTATCATACTAGAAATTTAGCTCTAACATTTACTAGCTGTATGCCCTAGAGCAATCACTTGGCCTCTCTGAGCCTCAGTTTCTCTCTCTGTAACCTGGGCATAATAATGCCTATGTCAGAAGATTGCAATGAGGACCAAATAAAAAACCATGCAGAGCCACAGAGTAAATACTGATCAATGCTAACTCCCTGGTGTGCTGACCAAGAGCACTGAGGGGGAGTGGTAGAGACAAGAAGCAACACAAAAATGATCTGAGGAAATGAGAACAGGAGGGAAGACCAGCCAGGGATAAGGGGTATGGCAAAACACTGGCTTAATCTGAAGAATATACATAAAGGAGTTGGACAGCTAGGAGCTGCAGCACAAAAGCATTTACTCCGGGACCTCCTGCCCCACAGCATGCTGGTCATTTAGCAGTTGTGCATGATTTAACAACTGTGCAGCCAAGTCTCTCAGAGTCAGTGACCTCCACTCTTACCCAGCACTTACAAGAAAATAGTTCCCAAGTATGTTTCCTTTGGCGTATATTAAACCCCAGCACTCCATCTGCAAAGGAATTACTGTACTATACAAAAATCATCATGTTAGACAAAACAATAGACTTCTTTCAGAAAAATCGTATTAGGCTTTTTGAACAACTGTCAACCAAACATTTTCAAAAGTTTCAAAAGTTCAGAATTTCAAGGACAGACTAACCTGAGTTCCACGTCCCTAAATTTTATTTCAATTATGTTTGGATGTTTCTCTTTTTTCACCAGTGTGAATAAAGCTCTTAAAAAAGATCAGAAAATGCAAGGAACCCAGGCTGTCTGCCCACAGATCAAACATCCAATGCATCTCCGACTGTGTGCATATTGACTTTAGCAATCATGCTGCCTCTGCCGTGCTCTGGCTATAAGAAAGGTTGGTCCGAAGGTGTATGTGTTTCTTAGAGCAGGGTTTGAAAGAGAAGCATTCAGCTTAAGCAAAATTAAACTGCACTGAACTAACATTACTCCTAGGACATCACCAAGAGATGCATTAAGGCTTTGGGGCAGTTTGTAAATACGATCCAAATGGAGAAATGATTGGGGGAGGGGTGGGAAGACAAAGGGAGAGAAAGAATTTGACGAAGCCACACCTGCTCTGTAGCATGGGAAAGATTATGTTATAGGCAGTTTAACTTCTTTCCTCATGTTATGCAGCACTCTCAGCTGAATTGACAAAAGTGACATCCAGTCACCTGTTGCTCCATTACAGGTGTGTCAGCTGATGCCCGCAGGCCCTCCAGAGACCCTGCCTCTTGGGCACCTCCTTCCCACTGCAGGTGACACTGGGTCTCCAGAGCCCGGGGAGCTCAGCATGTTTCCACCAATGACACATTCATTAATCTCACACTTGCAGCCTGTACATCACATGAAACTTCAAAGCTTGATGGGCCTCTTTTCCTGTGCTGGAGAAGACTCAGCTGCAGCATGTCTCCTCTGGGAAAAGAGCCCTGTAGTTTTGCTCAGCCATTTTCTTTTAGGCAAAGAATTCAAACCACTAGACTATCAATGAGATCTTCAAATTATCTTTGAAAATATCAACCATTTTGTTCCCACAGATGCTGAGGAATAGGAAGACGCAGAAGCTACGCCTGGCTCGGCCACTTACTGGCCCTGTGTCCTTGGGCAAGACTGGATTTAACTTCTTTGGCCTTTTTCTTCTCATCCGTGACATACATAGAACCATGTGCCCTCCCCAAGGTTATTTAAATAAGATCATATAGGTGACCGCAGTTATGAATTGCAATGTTGCATTCTGAATTACCTCACTAAGCACAAGAGCAATTAGCTTTATTGCTCCTAGTTTTTTTGAAATAATTGAGAGAGGAAGTGAAAAGAAAAAAAAGAAGTGGTCTCTCCATTCAGAATCTACCTCACAATCTCAGTAACAGAGATGTAACTGCTGTAGCATAGCTTATGTTGTGACTGTCTTAATTAAGCATCCAGGCATTCAGATTATTTGCTCAGCGCCATGATTTACAAAATGACTGTGGTCCTCTCACTGAGGTATTGTACACTACATGTTTGTCTCAAATTTGTCAGTAGCACAGACCTAGATTTCAAGGGACCCGAAATCTATGTTTTGGCTCTCGAACTAGTTAACCTCTTTGAACCTCCTAAAATCTGGAGGATTTCACTCAGAAATCAATTTGGAAATATTTATCAAAAAGCATAAAAATATTAATATATTTTGCCTCAATAATTACATATTTGGAAAGTCATCTTAATAACATTATCCTAAATAGGATAAAATGTTTTGTACATTAAAAAATGGTTATTACAATGTAACTAGCAATGGCAAAAAAGGGAATAATCAAAATATTTAACCATAGTGTATCTTCTTAACTAGTGTACCCTATTATTTAAGAATTTAAGATGTTGATCTGAATACTATGGAACAACGTACCCTGTTTCCCCGAAAATATTTTAAGGTGTGCTCCCAAAAATGCGCTAGGTCTTATTTTCAGGGGATGTCTTATCTTTCCTGTAAGTAGGTCTTATTTTTGGAGGATGTCTTATTTTCAGGGAAACTGGGTAGTAACATATTTAATAAATAATGTTAAGTAAAATAAAAATTAGGTACCGAAATATATGGCTATCTTATTTTAAATCTTACACTCAGGGAAGAAAGACTAAAAAAACTACTTGCCAAAATATTACCAATAGTCATGCTTCAACAAAAATGGGTAATTTTCCTTTTTTTTTCTTTGTGGGTAATTTTTTAGCTTTCCTCTGTTTTCTTTAAGGTTCATTTATTACTTTATAAAGAAATAAAACCTGAAACACAATTCAAGGAGGCTGAAATACACAAAGTCTAACATCATCTGTTCCAATATTAAAGGTCTATGATGTTATAATAGTTTCAAACCATTCTATAATTATTAAAATTGCTAATAGTGACTCATCAAGAAATCATAAATAAAAGACAAAGGCCATAGGATGCTGTATTGAAACATGTGGAATCCTCAGGGCTCCTGTCTGAACCATTGTTGACATGATGGGTCGGGGTTGGGCGGCTCTCCAGGGCAACACATCCATCAGGGTAGCTGAGCATAAACCCTGCTGAGAGCAAAAGTCCCACAAATGGGCCAAGAGCACAAAGTGTGACTCAGTGTTTACAAGAGTCATCAAAGTAGTCTGCGGAAATGCTAGCTATGAAACTCCTTGTATGTGAATTGATTTTTACAGAGATGTCGTGCGTGGTCAGAAAGCTGTTTGGGCATGAAATAATTCCATAGCAGTGAGAAACACATGCTTTCCCCCATAAGCCTCAAAGTGATCTAATGGTTTGGAGGGATAATGAATTACTCAAAATGTTTTAAAAGCCAGTTTCAGCATGGCATTTTGATCTGTATCTACCACGTTGGGGTTATGTCTGGATTTTCTGGAGACCAGAGCCAAGCATGGAAATGCTTCAGGCCCCGGTCCAGGGGTATCAGCCAAGTGGCAGGCACGGGCTCTGTTACAGAGCCACGGAAATTGCTTTGCTTTGTGCATGGCTTTATTTTAGGTTCTTACAAAGGAGATTCATGATGAAATCATAGAAGAAATATTCACATAGAGAATAAAATGTCTGTCTATCTTTTTCTCTATCTGTGTACATTTCCTAAGACCATGTTTACAATTTGCCCACAATCTAAAAACAGAAAAAAAAACAAAACCATCATCTCAATGTTCTTGGTAAACATGCAAAATCTAAATCAAAGTTTAGGCTTGTATAAATGCATAAGGATCAGCAGAAAGACTGCCCTCCTTCCTGTAAGAATCCAGCCCTCAAAAGAAAGTGGTTCTGCAGGTCTCTTTATGTTATCGTAGCCCATGAAGAATAAGAGAATCCTACCTTGTATCTTGACCAGGAGATATTACATGCAAATCAACCCAGCTAAGGGCCTGGAAAGAGATGGACTTGTACAGAATCAATAATGGGGGACCAGAAGAGACTTGCTCCCTTTCCTCCCTAGAGAGGAGCCAAAGGACACTGCCTTCCTGGAGGACTAGCTGGACATGACCTGTCCTCTCAGACACACCTGTGGCAGGAAGCAACTAATCTGTCCTGCCATGACGTTTCTGTCCTCTCAGAGCCAGGTGTTGGTCTGGCCAGCACCACGAACCACTTGCCACAGAAACTGCACAAGGAATGCAGAGAGGAGCAAAATGCTTCCACAGTCAGGAAGAACTTCTGCCTTTGCTCTTCCTGAAGAGCAAGAGGCCAGCAGACATGTTTCTCTTTTTACACCCTTTCGTTAATTTTTTTACAGGAAAACAATGGACCTTATTAAATGAATGGGCTTCCTTAAAAAAAAAAGAAAAACAGCCAGTCATCCTAAAAGTCCTGATTTTTTCAACTGAAGTAAAGAAATGGTTCCCAGGAGTGAAAACCCTTCCATAAAAATCTTTCAAAAAATTGGAAAGTTATCAGCAGTCTGCCCTTCCCTCTGGGGCTTTTCCAGGGGACCTTATTTGACACACAGGTAGTCAGTACTATTGCTGCCCTGGAGTCCAGAACTAGATTTAGTTCTTGACTGAGGATGGGAGTGGGGACAGGGCTGCTGACATCTCACACATGCTGAGGGCCTATTTATGCTTCCCACATCAGCCTCACATTTTTCACACCCTCACCCTCTGTCCTGACTCATGGTCTCTTGTTATGAGCTATGACATTTCACATATCTGGCTTCACTCAAGAACAAGAGGCTTTGCCAGACAACCCAAACTTATCCTCCATGTGACAATTTCTTTTTTATTGTTTCTTCTGTTTTAATTATCTGAGTAGGAAGTTCTTCTGAAATCGCTTACGCCCCCCATCTTTCTTGTATATATATACATATATATTTTTATTTTAGATTAATATGCAGGTACAGGTGATTAGGTTACAATGTTTGCATTTGTTAGGGGAGGTCCCTGTTGTAGTTGTGCTCCTCACCCAGGAGGTGTGCCATATACCCTTACATTGTGCCCCTTAGGTGGGAACACATCAATCCCTCTCCCCACTCCTCCCTCCCAACTTGAACCAATTGAGTTTTTCTCTTGGGTAAGCACATATTAGCTCATCTACTGGCTTCATATTAGTATTGAGTACATTGGATATTTGCTTTTCCATTCTTGTAATACTTTACTAAAGAGGGTATTCTCCAACTCTATCACGTTAATATAAAAGATCACATCTTTCTTAAAAAACAGGACACCATACTTAAATTACTACTTTTCCCTGATTATTCAGGGTCATTTCTGTGAACATCAGGTGAATACGTCATAATAATGGTATTTTGCCCCCCAAAGGTTGTACAGATATTTAAGACCTGGCACCAGATGGAATGGCATGTAGTGGGGGTCTAGGTCTCCTTCTCATAGGTCCTGTTTGGTTTGGGTTTTGTTTGTGTAATTCACCCATCATGAGTTATGAGTGATTACAGCCTCTGGCAACAACCTCTTTATCAACCTCTTCTGAGAAAACCCAAGTTTCTAAATATAGTATCAAAGTGCATATTAAATAATAATATTGATGATGGTGGCTAATGTTTGCATGTCTTTTCTGTGTCCCTGGCATTGTTGCTCTAACCGATTTACAGAAATCATCTCACAAATAGCCTCAGAGATAGAGCTTGAGGAATTTTCCTGTAAGAAAAGAACTAATTTTTTGTACCCCTTGATTGCACTAATGTACACAGCTATGATTTAACAATAAAAAAAAAGAAAAGAACTAATTTTAACTATGGAGTTTCAATAGTCAATTTTAACTGCCTTTACCTAATTCTCAGTTTTTGGATGACTTTGTGTTGGCTGATTTTGTCCGAGTGGACATAAGGACTGTTTCACTTATAACTCATCCTATCCTGAATTTGGAAAGATTTTCTTTTATGCCTGACTATTTCTCAGGCTTGTTTACCCCTGAATCCTTTCATCCCTCCCTTTGCCCCCATGTCCCTTCCAATTTTGCCTTTACCTTCCTTCTCTCCTCCCTCCCCTTTCCTTCACTACCACATGTGTCTTGGGCATAACCAACAGTTTTCTGGGGCATTGCTAAGCCAACAGACTGGACAGCCACGTTAGACTTGTCACAACCAAGACCCCAGAGGTGTGTTCTAATCTAGACACTTCTTCCTGGCTGTGGGCCAGATTACAGTCAATCAATCAAAGTCATCCTCAAGGCCACCAACAGAAGAGTGGCAACAACGAAGAAACTGACAAAACCAAAAGTTGTCTAACAGCTTTGGTAACAAATAAAGGACATTTAAAGTCTTTTAAAATGCATTTTCATTATCACAAATTCACCAAGTACCTACAATATTTCTAGTCACTCTAAAAGCTGGTACCCTGTTCTCCAAATAGCTTATCGGTCACTTCCTTTTCTTTCAAATGGGTATATAATGAGCAAAATCTCAAAACTTATTCACATCACGAATGCCATATTTTTCTCATGGCAAGTTTTCAATAACATTCATTGATTTCTCTATTGTCTAAGGGTTTTTAATATAAAACAGGCAACACAGAGGAGTGAACTCCTGTTGGGTCAAAGTGAAAACAGTGATGTGCAATCTCATAAACTTAACCACCAACCCTCCTATAAAGGTGTCCGGTTATTCACTTTTAATTTAAGGAGACTGTGATGTCCCAGAAAATATAGTGGGGAAAAAGGACTTACGGTATGAGAGACAGGGTCCTGTCATTGAAGTCAGGTGATCTGTGAGCAAACTCCAGCTCTACTCTTTATTGGCTACCCAACCTTGGGCAAACCTCTTATTACTTCATTGAGCCTTAGTTCCTTAGCTGCAAAAGGAAACTTATACCTACCCTACAAGACCATTACAGGAGTTATTTGAAACAGATCTCTTAGAGCTCAGAGAGTATTCAAGAAATTCTAATTAAATTACAGGGAGTTAAGAATCATCTCTGTTTCTATGAAATGTAAATGAGGCTTCCTGGCTCTTGTCCACTGGTGGCCTTTTCATGTTTCTGTTACTGTGGATGGAGATTATGTCCTTGTCTCAGTACACGCATACTCACAACAGCCCTATGAGAGGAGTGCTATTATCGTTCTTATTTTGAGATGCAAGGAGGCTAGGTAACTAAGATTGTGTCACTACTAAGTAAAAATGGAAATCAGGATTTGAAACCAGGCATCTGCTCCAAAGCCTACACAATTAGCCACCTGGTCATACTTCATTTAGGAGGCACGAAGTGGGAAGGAGGACAAAAGTCTTCCCAAGGTCCACCCAAATCCACAAGTCAAATTCTACAAAAATCTCCCAGGATCTGAGGTGGCAGCAGGTAGCTGCTGCCACGGGCTGACTCATTCACAGGCCCGTGTGGTTATTGCCGCTCCCAGGGAGGTTGCCAGTCATCAGGGATGAGAACACAGAAGAGATCTGCCTATGCTGAAGTCTGCTTCCAGCTACTTGTCTTGAAGCCCTCTCACTATATTCTCTTTACCAGAAAAGCTAATTTTCATATATAAGTAGATGAACTAGACAAAAATCCGTTATCAAAATATATTTAAGATCATATGCATAAGGGCTGGGCATGGCGGCTCATGACTGTAATCCCAGCACTCTGAGAAGCTGAGGCCTATAGATCACTTGAGCTCAGGAGTTTGAGACCAGCCCGAGCAAGAGCGAGACCCCATCTCTAAAAATAGCGGGGTGTTATAGTAGGTGCCTGTAGTCACAGCTACTCGTGAGGCTAAGGCAAGAGGATTGCTTGAGCCCAAGAGTTTGAGGTTGTTGTGACCTGTGATACCATAGAACACCCAGGGTGACAAAGTAAGACTCTGTTTCAAAAAATAAATAAATGAATAAATAAATAAAATGTACTTATTCTTGCTAGTGACCAAAAGAATAAAACATGTATAATGAAAGACACATACACACTAAACTAAAACCCATTGAATTCAGTATAACAGGATCAAAACTAAGATTGAACACCAGGTACTACATCAGATCCTGGAGAGACAATGGTGAACAAAACCATTCAGACCCTGGTCTCCACTCTCCAAACTGGCATTAATCAAACAAATATGCCCAGTCTCTACTGGACAGATATAATGTTCAGGTATAATGACAACTGGACGTAAGTGAGCTAAAACCATTACCAAACATCTTGACTTAGACTCCAGGAGGACGGGAGGGTTAGAGAGGGATCATTCTGAAGAGGCTTCTCCACCTAGTCTAAAGGAGAGGAAGGAGTTAATTAAGCCCAGGAGGGCAGGAGAAGAAGCCAGAAGAAGTTGGCCACCAGACCAGGCCACACCCCAGAATTGGGCTAAGAGTGTTGTTCGTTCTCCTAAGAGCAATGGAAAGGGATTATGAGGTTTTAAGTGAGGGATGAGAAAGGTATAAAAGATGCTTTGAAATGATCTCCCTGGCAGCAGGGTGAAAGCAGTCTTCAGCAGACTACAGCCACTGCAGTCATTAGGGGACTTAGTGATGCCTGGGATACAGTGGGTGGGGGAAGGGATGGAGGAGAAGGAAGTTTCCAGCAGAAGAAACCGGATGAATGACAAGGCCATTTGCGAAGATAAAAAACTGCAGAAGAGACTGGCTTGGGGGCAAGTTCTGTGCTAAGGGCTGCAGGTACATCATTTTGGCTTCACAACAAACCTGCAAAGTGGCATCATTATTCCATTTTCCAGATTAAGAACCAAAGCTGTGTGTCAGCTTAATTTTTCTAACCTGGACTTTGTAGGCCTGAGTTTGATCTAGAGCCCAATTAGCCTCAAAAGAGCTCTGAAAAAGAAAGATTTCCTTTCCCTGGAAACCAAAGCTCAAAGCCACGGGCTGAGAAAGAAACGGATTGGGTATAATGCCAGAGATTTGGGGTAGGCTGCCTTAGGGTGCCTGACAGAGCAGCCATGAATGACTGTGTAAATTGTGTACAGCACAAATGCGGAGTGTGCCATTCATACCAAAGCTCATAGAGATGCTTCCTCCTGAACACATCAGTCCTGCCCCTCCTTCCAAAGAAGATCCCAAACTCCAGGACTCTCCCCAAATCTCCAGGGTCCCAGAAGAACTGAGGAGCAAGACCACAACATGCCCTTTACCTCTCTGGACCCCTGATGTTCTTCCTCCTTTTGCAGCCTCTGCCCAGACCCAGGTGTTCTGCCTCATTCTTCGGAGGTAGCACTCTAGAGAGAGGTGATTGTGGGGAAGAGCAATGCCACCATCCCCAAGCCTGCACTGCTTACAAGAGCTCCAGGGGACTGGGACACTGAATACCAAATGCTGTTAGTATCTGCCCAAATTAATATTACATAGAAACAAACATGTTATACCAAAGCTGTTGGCTTTTTACTTAAGTGATATAAGCTATCCCCTACGTCATTGAGTAAGGGTGACCTTGCTCATCTGATCATATGCCCTCTAAGACCCAAGGTGCTGTCTGAATGACACTGAGCAATTCTTTTCCCTTGAGACAGACCAATCCACTAAAACACTCTGGTTCTTCTCCAAAGGTCCTGGGACCAGGACAACCTGCCGTTGTTGGGCTGCATACCTGGGTGGTGGGAAATGGAGCCGACTCCAAGACCAAGGCCATCAGGGGCTCATTCCTCATTAGCGCTTCACAGAGTAGCACCACATGCACAGAAGTGCTTTGGATTCCTGAGTTTCCTGCTTATGAATGCTCTGGCAAGAGGCAGAGCCCTAGGAGCACCTGCCCTGTCTTGCACTGGGGCTGGAGCTGATTCGTGGCCTCTGATCAGAATGAGCTCAGCTCCTGAAATGAAATGGCTCTGCCCCCTTCTCCATCATTACCAGTCACCACAGCAGCCCTTTATAAGATACAAAGCATTCCCTTTAAAGGTATTTTTTATTGACATGCACAACTTTCTTCCCATATAGGAAATCAAGAAGAATATATTCATTCCATTTCCAATCAAGATGGTTATTTTGCAAACACGCTACATGGCTTTTCTTTTCTTTCTTTCTTTTTTCTTTTCTTTCTTTCTTTTTTTCTTTCTTTTCTTTTCTTTTTTTTTTTTGTAACCTGATCTCCTATATCTACTCTAATGCACTTGTTCATTTAGAATTTAGAGTGTGCTTTCTTGTCCCTCTGCAACATATCACAGAGTATACGTTGACATTCAGGTCACTTGGAGTTTTTCTTCTATAGAAGTCTGTATACCGACTAACACCCACTCCAGGAACGAGCCCTTCATCTGCTGAAGCAGCAGATGCATCCCAGACTGCAGGGTGACTCTCTTCCCCACTTCCTCATTGAAAACAGCATTTCTGGCACATCAGTGTGTCCTGTATCCTGGACGTGGCAGCTGACACCACCTCCCAGCCTGGCTCATAACCTACATAGCACATGTGGGCTGCAGTGGTCCCACCCACTACCCTCTGCTTGAATTGCATCAGCTGGTGGCGTGTGGGCAGGGAGAGAAGTCAGCTGCAAGTCTGAGTCCCCAAGGTGGGGACCTTGGTTTCCATCCAGCCGGAGCCCCATGGCTCCATCTATCCCCAGATGATTCCTCATTTACTTCTTTTTATTTCTCCAAAGTTCATGGGAACTTGGACCTTTGACTGCCATGACGTTGTCCTTGTCCTATACTTTTCTGAGCTGATAACTATGAAAGTGGAGGACATTTCCCAAGTCCCAGCCAAAGGCAGGAGGCCCTCGTTCCCAAGCCTCCTTCAATTCCTCTTACTATAGAAATGATGAAACTAAGAAGGGAAAGCACGGCTAAAACTTAAGGGCTAATCTGCGACTGTAGGATTTGATTTCTGTCGCTAATCCAACTCTGAATGGGCAGGTGGAGGAAAAGCCAGATGGGCACTGGCAAGAAAAAAATAAAAAAGGTGTTTTCACTTCCATTTCTAGTTCTACTAGTGAGTATCCAGGTCTGAAATACAGCTGCATTCTCACATTGGGAGAATGAGTCCAGCTAAAAAGCATCACCCTCTGATTACCATCTCGATGAACTTGGGGTCTTGCTCTTAGCTGGCTTGCTCCACTGTTGTTGTTTTAATAGTTTTTGTGTCAATTCTATAGTTGTCATTCCATATTTGTCAAGAAGGTACCATTCTGGTGATTGTACCTCCCTTCCTGCTCCTCACCCCCAACTAAGGGTTTTATTAATACACTCCTGCCCCTACGCTGCCCTAAACAGACAGAAGGCAGGATCGCTTGAGGATTTGAGCCCCAGAAGGATCCGTCTGAAGTCCCATGGGAGTTTATTTTAGCTGTTTCTGATAAATACTGAGTATTCTCAGGAAGGAAGAGTGGGTAGGTGCGGAAAGGGGAGATTTGGAGAAAAGGAGAATGGGACTGTGCCAGTGAATGTGCCTCAATTTAAGGACTGGTAGGTCCAGGCTGCGAGGAAAACTAGAACTGAGAATGTGATATCCAAGTTTCAATGGAAATAAGCCCCAAGCTACCTGATAAAAATTCCAAACACCCCTCTTCCTTCAAAGAGTTCTGTTCAACCTAAGGACCGGGCCTAGAATGGGAGCACTTCCTCCGTCTTCGTAATGACAGATGAATAATAAATGTCCTAGTTAGGAAAAAAGGCACAAATTTTCCCAACATTCTCCTTGTTGGAGAGTCTATATATGGCCAACAGCAATCTCATTTTGTAATTTAAAGATCCTTTGCACTAGTGGAATTCACTAGCCCTAATGATAATGAAGTTATATTAGAACTTTGGAAGGGTCAATGACTATACCAAAACCATTAAAAAATATATATCAGGCCTAAAAACTTTCAAAGCAATAAGTCAAATACATAGGGAAAAAACTAGCAATTAGTTTTTTTCTTAGGTATCATATAATGAAAATCTATATTAACTTCTAGTGAAAAATCACCTTAACCATATCAACCTCTGAATTTTAATCCCACTCAAATAAGACTTCAGTAAAAACAAGCATGATAAATTTCTGCTCCTTAAAATGTTTTCCAAAGGATTGGCTGAATTTTAGAAACTTCTACCTTTTTATTGTGAATAAACTTCTCACAAATTAATGACATAGTTCTTGACTAAATTTTCTTCTCCAAAGAAAAGGTTATATAGCCTCTAAAGCAAAATGTTATCTATTACTATATTTGAATGTTACACATGAAGCAAAAATTTCATTACCTAGAAAATGTAATTTGTTAGGAGAAATATGACAATGAAAGTGACTAAAAGTGACCTTTTCTATGGCTGGCTGCATGTGAAAAGCTAATCGGGATTTCTAGCGAGAAACCTATTCCCAGAAAAGATAAAATTAAGAGTAATTATTCTTCTGCCTAATGCAGGAAACTGGTAACAGTATTGCAAACAACTGCTTCTTTTTCCTTTCTTTTTTTTAATGATGCAGAGCAATTGCTTGTCTAATGAAGGGACTCGGTAAATAAATTACACATTACTTTCAACTGATTACTCTGAAATAGGGAAATTTCCACCCCAACAATTGCTCTTCAGAAATGAGACAAGTCTCTTGCTCACATTAGACCCCATAATCTAAATGTTTATTGTAAAATATTGATAAAGTAAATGTTATGGAAGTGGAACACAGGTACAGTCCAAAACTCTACATTCACCGTTTATTACCATTCACTTTGTCTCTCTCTCTTTCTCTCTCTCTCACACAGAGTTATAGAAATTGACTTTCATTTTTGAATATTTCTCATCCATTACTAGGTAAAGAGCAGAGCGTATTGAGCTTCTGCAATCAGTCTTTTCATTCACATCCTCTAGTGAAACTATAATAAACAAACGTGATGGGAAATGGTCTCAATTCTGAAACTCCACAAACATTCTCTGAGAGACTTAAGGTAGAAAACAAAGTTCTTCTCTTAACATGCATCAAGTTTCTTGGTCTTTTAAAAGATATTTACAGTTAGATCATTGTCAAGATCACACTTCCGTCTCCACTCTGGATGGTGCTTAGGGTACCTTTGGCCCCCCCCACCCCCGCTTCTCGTGCTCCCTGTGTTGCATGAGGATAAATGAGTTAGAGGAATAATCCTACAAATATCCAGCCTGGTGAATAAAATGTCACCTTAATGCAGACTTTATATTTTGGCTTCTATGAAGCTTAAGGGTTACAGGCATCATAAATTATGCACTTCCTTTTATTCCAGGCCCATAAAAGGTGCTTTCACTGTTCGTTAAACATATTACTTCTAAGGGGGGATATGTTTTTTTTTAAGTGCCCAAAGAGAAACACTTTCATTTCACTTATAACTGGTATCCTAGAGAGTCCAGTTTGGAATTAGGAAACTGTTGTTCCAGAATAGCAACTGCCAATGTAAATTACCCATTCACTGTTCAGATGGTGATACAGTAAAATATGGGCCAAAAGGCCTGTCAGCTCCCAGGAGAACACTAATTGGGCACCCCCCACCCCATCACCAGCCACAGGCGGGGCTTTCCCCTGCTGCCTCTGCCCCGATTTACAGATGTGAACAGGGATTAGAGAGACATGCAGTACAGAATATCCCTAAACCCTGCAGCCAAGCAAGCTCTATCGGTGTATACAGCACAACACGCTTGCACATATCCTTAGTCGATTCCGACTTTCTCACTTGCATTTTGTCACCTCCAGCTGAAGTGCAGTCCCAAAGGACTCTTTCTCCTTTTACACCTACACGTACTGCGTCTGGGAGGACTGGGCTCCTTCTCTCAAGAGGGACCACACCCATATATTTCCTAGCCTTCAGGAGCAGGCTGCAGAGTTGAGTGGATCGACCTCTCCCACCTCAGGCAGGTGGGACCAAGCTGGACACAAGCGACCCACCTCCAGCCAGGCCACTGTCACCCCCAGCTCTGCAATGTTTCTGATTGTAACGGAGGATTCTGGACCGCCTGCTTTAAGAATCAGAGTTACAAAGGTTCTTTCCAGGGGACGGCCCGCACACCCCGACAACTAAGTCGCAAACTTGTTCCTTCCTCCTCTGCGGCAGCGCCCTTTCCTCGCCACCTCTCCACCAGCACACACGCGCTCACACGCACGCACACAGCCTTAAGCAAGCCCTCGACTTACCAGTTTAGATTTGGCGCGTTGCATAAATTCTTCCATGTCGTTGCGAGGGGTTTGGACCAGGGGTTCCCGGAGAGACACAGAGGATCTCGGCCTGAGGAAGAGGAGCTGGGTCACGGGGAAAGAGCCCGGCCGGGCGCAGCGACCGACCGCTCGCTCCTGCCGCTCAGAGGCGGCTGCGGCTGGGGCTGTTGTTGCGTCCCGGGCTGTCCAGGGCTTCCCGCCCCACCCCTCGCCCCGCCGCCCGCTCCGGGCGCCAGGCTCTGCCCTAATAAGGAAAGTGGGTGTGCCGCCCGGGAGCTCCAGGGAGCGCCCTGCACGCGCGCTGGCACCAGCCTCCGGGCCGGGGCGCGGGGGCGGGGGTGCAGCGATGGCGAGGGGCTCCTCCGCCAATGGCAGGGCCCCGCTGCGCCTCCTGACGTGGCGCGTCTGAAGATGCCGCAACCATGGACAGCGCCCAGAAGTGCCAGCCAAGTGCAAGGGGCTGCTGCAAAGGGAGGCTCTGCCGCAGGCACCACGGCTGTCAACAAAGCAAGGTGGAAAGTGGGAGACAGGTCCCAGGAGAGCCCCCTGCCCGGCCAGCGCCTCCCAGGCTAGCTGGCACCTTATGGAGCGCTCCAGTGGTCACTTAATGAGCTGGGCTGGCCAGGGGATGCACTCAGCTAGATTGGAGCCGGGGGCGGTGGGGCAGCGGCGGGGGAGGTACTTCTGAACTAAAAGCAGTACGACCTTGATGGATAATAAACAGAAGAGTAAGCTGGGAGGCTGGGCTAGGCTGCGTCTTTCCTTCCTACCCTCAAAACATACCCACCCAGCAATGGGCATCCACATTTCGTTCCAGCTGGGTGCCCTTATGTCAGCCCTAGGGCTAGCACACAGGTTCCTCCTTCTGCAGTCCCCACCCACTCTCTGACATTTATGCTCTGGAAAAGCTGGGGCAATAGAACCCTGCTACTCAAAGTGTGGTCCGCAACCAGCAACAACAGAATCACCGAGCTCATTAGAAATGCAGAATCTCAGCTCCCTACCTCCAACTTACTAAATAAGAGTCCATGTCTCTCTGAGATCCTCAGATGATGTTTATGCACATTAAAGTTTAAGAAGTACTGCACTCAACACAAACTTACAGCCATGGACCTTATTTTAAGCTATGGGGGTTTGTTGTGTGTACTCACGGGCCTTGTCATGTCCCCAGACACACCGTATCAGGCTTTCTTACAGCTGAGTCTTTGCATGCCCACCTATTAGATCCTTCTTGCCCTCTTCCCAGCACCCAGCACCTAATTTATGCCTCAGCTGTCCTCTTAGAGAAGTGGTCTCAATGCTGACTACTCATCAAAATTACATCATAATCATCTGAAGTTTTTAAAAAATACTGACACCGGGTTTTATCCCAGTCCTATGAAATCAGTATATACGAGTGTGCGGCCACATCAATCTGGGACAAAAGTCACACCAGTGATTCTAATGTGCAGCCCAGGTGTGATGCTTTGGTTCTCAATGAACATTAGCCTGTATCTGAATCACTTAGAGACCTTGATAAAATACAGATCTTGGTGCCTCATTCTCAGAATTTTAAGCTTCATATATCCGTCTTAAAGGGCTTGAAGATGCACATGTTTGACAGTCTTCCAGCGTGTGCTGCGCTGCTGACCTGGGTACCATGCTTTGAGAATGAGTAGAGTTGAAGTTATCTTTCTCCAGAAAGCCTCCTCTGACACATTCCTCCCTCTCCATCCCCAAGCTGGGTCAGTTGCTTCTTCTCTTCTCTCACAGTAAGTTACATTGTCTGTTCTGCTATAAACTGCCTGAACACTTGTGTGTGTCCAGGCTGTGTGAGCTCTAGAAGGACAGGAGCTTTGCCAGTCCCATTCATTGATGGATCCTCAATACATATATTTTAATGAGTAAATGTACACTGGAAAGCTTTTTGGCCTCTCTGTCTTTGTCTGTTTCTGTGTGTGTGTCTGTGTGTGCACTTGTGTCTGTGTGTGCAAACACATACACCTCATGATTGACATTTTTTTTCCAGGAGGATCCAATGAAAATAAATCAACAGTGTTTACATGTCTGATTAAAGGACAGAGTGAGGAATACTGAGCTCCCGTTTACATTCTGGTGATGGGCTATGTGGAAGCTGAAGATACAGCTTCTTTTGCTGCCTTAATTTAAAACCAATGAAGTAAAACAATAGTTTTGTCAGCTTTTAAATCCGTGACGTTACACACAATTCAAGTAATATAACTGAGAAAAATTCCTGACAATTCCTTGGCTCTGACTTCAGCAGGGAATTTAGCAATAATTATGTAACATTGTTTTATTTCTCTGACTTTTAATTATAAATATTCTGGATAGGGATTATGCAGCCTTGAAATTAAAAAAACAATTCTGGTTCATCAAGTTCCAATGACTATCACCGCTACTTTTTCTCCACGAATAATGCCCCTTCAGAAGTTAACCAAAACTTATCTACCCTATGAACCCTTCCTGAACTGATCACCAATATTAATTTCCTGAGGTTTTATAACAAATTTGCTCAAACTCAGTGGCTTAAAACCACACAGATTTATTATCATACAGTTTCATAGATTAAAAGACCAATGTAAGTCTTTATGGGCTAAAATCAAGGTATCAAAAGGCCCCCTTTTTTTGAGGTTCAAGGGGACAATCAATTCTTTGCCATTTCCAGTTTCTGGAAGCTGCCCAAATTCCTTGACTTGTGGCATCTTCCTTCATCTTCGAAGCTGATAACATTGTATTTCTCTGACTGTTCTTCCAACTTCTTGTTCTACTTTTTGTTAAAGCATACAGGTGGCACCTGTGGCTCAAAGGGGTAGGGCACCGGCCCCCTATGCCAGAGGTGGCGGGTTAACCCAGCCCTGGACAAAAACTGCAAAAAAAAAAGCATATGGATGATCCATTCCTGTTGCACTTTTTAAGGTCCCTTGTGATTATATCTGGCCTTTTTGTAAAATTCAGGATAATCTCCTTATCTTAAAGTCAGTTGGTTAGCAAGGTTGATTTCATCAGAAACCTTAATTCCTCTTTGGCATATAATATAACATTCATAGATTGTGAAGATTAAGTTATAGGCATCTCTGGGAGGTCATTATTCTGCATACCACACAACCCATACCTGAGTGATTTGGTGACTATGAGATTTTGATCCTTGTTCTTTAAATAATTTTTATAGCAGCAACAAATCTAGTGCCTTTAATCTAGATAAGGCATTGTCCACTTTGGCAGTAAGTGAACTTACCTGGGAAGGGGGATCTGAAAAATACTGATGCTCCATCTCTGGAAATGCTAAACTAAGTTCTCTTGAGAGAGGGCCAGGCATGAGTATTTCTTTCAAAGCTCTCCAGGTAATTCTCTGTGTAGCCAGAGTTGGGAACTACTGCTAACGTTAGGTAAACTTGCATTCCCCAGTTACCCAGGTACAAAATCAGAAGTTCCTTTTGATTCATTAATTTCTTGCACCCTTTGTGGGCAATGATTCCTGGTCCAATGTCTTCAACCTTTAAAAAGGCATCCGTAAACTTCCTTCCTTTCTATTCCAAACTCTACTACCATAATTCAAGTATTTGCATCTTAAACCTAAGGTTCACTCCCTTCTCTTGAGTCCTTTGCACTTGTTTATAGAATAATCCCACCTCCCTTACTCTTTTTTTTTTTTTTTCACTCTTAGACTTCCTTATTCCTGGGCTCCCTCATTTGAGACTTTTATTTGAGCTCTCTTTGTTATGCAATTAATTATCTTGAGTAGATTATCTTGAGTAGATTGTTATAGATTGCATGCTTGTATCCGCCCGCCCCCCCCCCCACCAAACTTCAACTATTAAAGCCTTAACCCACAATGTGGTAGTATTAGGAGGTGGGGCCTTACAGAATAATTAAGTCTAGATGAGATCATGAAGGTGGAATCCCCATGATGGGATTCGTGTTCTTATGAAAAGAGTAAGAGAGGCCAGATATTCTCCCCCTCTCCGTTGCCTTCCCTAAACCCCACACCATGTGTGGACACAGAAAGATGACGGCCATCTATAAGCACCTTGATCTTGGGCTTCCTAGCCTCCAAAACTAGGTTTATGGTATTTTGTTATAGCAGCCCACATGAGAGAGGATACCCGAGAAGGGTGAGGTCTAGAAGAACAGGTCTTCTCAAGGAGATCACAAGGATACACCTGCAGAGTCCTCTCCATGGTGACTCAGCTCTTGGGAATTTGTAAACTTAACTTCCTGAAACTTGGAAATTTCTAAGTTCTGTGAAATCCTGTAGTTCTGTGGGGGTGGGAATAGCATCTCCCGCTTGATTCAAACTGGCCAATTAGAAGGGTACCTGGGGGGTGGAACTTTTTGACTGTCAATAAAAAGGGAAAGACCAAGGCAGTCAGGGAGTGCGGCCATTTGGAATTCTTCTGTGCCGTAAGCTCCCGGCTGGTGAATAAAGCCCTTCCTCTTATAAATGTGGTGTTTAGGTGCTCTTTCTCTCCGTTGGGCCTTGTCTTCCTGCAACACACATAGACTCATACAACGGTAGTGCTAGAAAAAAGGAAGAGACTTTAAAAATCATCTAATCTCATATTCTGAGAGGGGGCTGAGGCCCAAAGTAGTTCAGTTTCCTGCTCAGAATAACAGAGCTACTTAGAAGCAAGGCCAAGACTACAGCTCAGCTCTCTTTCATTCCTTCCCACAGCATTTATAGAACATTGATGATGTTCAGGTCAGTACACTGTCCAACCCCAGATGCATAAGGCATGATCCCTGCCCTCAAGGAGCTCATCATAATCTAGTCACTATAATACAAAGATATAAATTCAGTGATAGAGAAATGCATCTAGGATCCTATCAATTGAGATGTAATATGGTGTGGTAACTAAAATCTGTATTCTCAACCTTGCCCTAGGTGATAGATTAAATCTGGCTGCAAATTCTTTGATATTCCACCCAATAAATGATAGGCTGGGTCTATGTTCCCTCTCCTTGAATCTAGCAGAGTTCAAAGGAGTACAATAAAATTATAGCAGAAGTGAAATCATTGCCAGTATCTGGGACCAGGCCTTATGAGACTAGCAGCTTCCACTTTTTGTCTTGTGGAATACATGCTCTTAGAATCTAGTCAACATGCCATAAGGAAGCCCAAGTAGCTACATGGAGAGGTCCACAGAGAGGGGAACTAAGTCACAGCCATCAGCTATTTGGGGTGAGCTATCTTGAAAATAGAATTCCCAAGGTGGGGTGCAGTGGCTCACACTTGCAATCCTAGCAGTCTGGGGGCCATGGCAGGTGGATCCCTTGAGCTTAGGAGCAGGAGATCAGCCTGAGCAAGAGCAAGACCCCATCTCTACTAAAAATAGAAAAACTAACCAGGCACAGTGGTGCATGCTTGTAGTCCCAGCTACTTGGGAGGCTGACACAAGAGGATCAATTGCTCAAGCCCAAGAGTTAAAGGTTGCTGTGAGCTATGATGCCATAGCACTGTACCCAGGCTGACAGAGTGACACTCTACCTCCAAAACAAAAAATGAAAAAAAGCAAATAGAATCTCCAGCCCCAGTCAAGCCAACTCAGCTGATATCACATGGAACAGAGACTTAAGCTGTCCCTGCTGAGATCTGCCCAAATTCTTGGCCCACAAAATTGTAAGATAAAATAAAATGATTGCTACTAAATATGCAGGATTTGTTCCACAGCAAGAAGTAACCAGAACACCTGGCCATTTGCTAGCTAAGAAGCTGTGTCCGAGTCTTCCTGTCAGTGCTTCAGAGTCTTCATCTTATAAAGTAGGAATAATATTCTTGCTTAGGATTGTTGGGAAGGCTAAACATTAACGATACTTGCAAAGTACCCAATTCCTGGCCTGTGGCTGCCATTATTATCACAAAGAGTCTGTCAAGGAAAAAAGAAACTGAATGCAGTGGCTTTAAGTCAAAGTCAGAGCTTCCAAGAAGAGAGCCCAACCAGAGGGCAATCTCCAGGTAAACTGAAGGTGGATCAGTAGTCACCAAGAATCCTCTGAAGGTAACATTTCTCTGCAACCTAGGCTTGGCATAATGAGAAGCCTGTTTCACAAAACGGCACTACAGATGTTACTTAGCAATAACACATCTCCCAGTACTAGTCATTGGTGAACTTTAAGTTCCTTAGGGTTCGTGTGTTTTATATTCCCAAATTACCACTCCTATGAGACCCTCTGACTTTCCCTCACAGCCTTTCACAGGAGCACTATAGCACTGAGGAGAGTCCCCCTCTTCTGGTGCTCTTACACTGTCAGTGCCACATAAGGGTGGCACCAGTAGTTTGCTGTATCAGACCCCGCCTGCCTGCTCTTCACACCAACATGACATCAGAAAACTTGGATGTGAGACCCAGCTGTATACTTTGGGGCAAGTTAATCAACCTTCTGATCATGAACCTGTGAAACAGGGAAACTATTACCCGCCCTCATTACTTTATGGGACTGTCATTTAAAAATTCAAATGCTAATATCCCTATGTATACTGGGAAATGTTAACAATAGGAAGGAGGATAATAAGGAAATCTCTTTGGTGGGTCATGAAATACCTGGCATACACCGTCCTTTTAAAAAAATGAGATGTAGCTGGAATGGCAGCTGCTGACTCAGCATTTGGCTGGTTTCCATGTTGGCTTCCTCACCGACCAGCACACCTCTAACAGGTACGGTCTCCTTGGTGGGGGGTGTCATGTTAGCTGCTTTTAGATTCTTTCATATGACAGAGAGGTTTATGAACCTGCCTCTCCACATTTCTAAAACTGATTGAAGCTATCTATGACAAACCCACAGCTAGTATTTTACTGAATGGAGTTAAACTGAAAGCTTTTCCTCTTAGAACTGGAACCAGACAAGGTTGTATTATGTCACCTTTACTATTCAACATAGTGCTGGAAGTTCTAGCCAATACAATTAGGCAAGACAAGGAAATAAAGGGAATCCAAATGGGAGCAGAGGAGGTCAAACTCTCCCTCTTTGTATACTTAGAGAACCCCAAAGACTCAACCACAAGACTCCTAGAAGTCATCAAAAAATACAGTAATGTTTCGGGATATAAAATCAATGTCCACAAGTCAGTAGCCTTTGTATACACCAATAACAGTGAAGATGAGAAGCTAATTAAGGACACAACTCCCTTCACCATAGTTTTAAAGAAAATGAAATACCTAGGAATATACCTAACGAAGGAGGTGAAGGACCTCTATAAAGAAAATTATGAAATCCTCAGAAAGGAAATAGCAGAGGATATTAACAAATGGAAGAACATGCCATGCTCATGGATGGGAAGAATCAACATTGTTAAAATGTCTATACTTCCCGAAGCAATCTACCTATTCAATGCCATTCCTATCAAAATACCAACATCGTACTTTCAAGATTTGGAGAAAATGATTCTGCATTTTGTATGGAACCAGAAAAAAACCCGTATAGCTAAGGCAGTTCTTAGTAATAAAAATAAAGCTGGGGGCATCAGCATACCAGATTTTAGTCTGTACTACAAAGCCATAGTGGTCAAGACAGCATGGTACTGGCACAAAAACAGAGACATAGACACTTGGAATCGAATTGAACACCAAGAAATGAAACTAACATCTTACAACCACCTAATCTTTGATAAACCAAACAAGAACATACCATGGGGGAAAGACTTCCTATTCAATAAATGGTATTGGGAGAACTGGATGTCTACATGTAAAAGATTGAAACTGGACCCACACCTTTCCCCACTCACAAAAATTGATTCAAAATGAATAAAGGACTTAAATTTAAGGCATGAAACAATAAAAATCCTCAAAGAAAGCATAGGAAAAACACTGGAAGATATTGGCCTGGGGAAAGACTTCATGAAGAAGACTGCCATGGCAATTGCAATAACAACAAAAATAAACAAATGGGACTTCATTAAACTGAAAAGCTTCGGTACAGCTAAGGAGACAATAACCAAAGCAAAGAGACAACCTACACAATGGGAAAGGATATTTGCATATTTTCAATCAGACAAAAGCTTGATAATTAGGATCTATAGAGAACTCAATCCACATGAAAAAAGCCAACAATCCCATATATCAATGGGCAACAGACATGAATAGAACTTTCTCTAAAGACGACAGACGAATGGCTAACAAACACATGAAAAAATGTTCATCATCTCTATAGATTAGAGAAATGCAAATCAAAACAAGCCTGAGATATCATCTAACCCCAGTGAGAATGGTCCACATCATAAAATCTCAAAACTGCAGATGCTGGTGTGGATGTGGAGAGAAGGGAACACTTTTACTCTGCTCTGCAAACTAGTACAACCTTTCTGGAAGGAAGTATGGAGAAACCTCAAAGCACTCAAGCTAGACCTCCCATTTGATCCTGCAATCCCATTACTGGGCATCTACCCAGAAGGAAAGAAATCCTTTTATCATAAGGACACTTGTACTAGACTGTTTATTGCAGCTCAATTTACAATCGCCAAAATGTGGAAACAGCCTAAATGCCCACCAACCCAGGAATGGATTAACAAGCTGTGGTATATGTATACCATGGAATACTATTCAGCCATTATAAAAAATGGAGACTTTACATCCTTCGTATTAACCTGGATGGAAGTGGAAGACATTATTCTTAGTAAAGCATCACAAGAATGGAGAAGCATGAATCCTATGTACTCAATTTTGATATGAGGACAATTAATGACAATTAAGGTTATGGGGGTGTGGGGGGAGGAAAAGCAGAAAGAGGGATGAAGGGGGGGGTGGGGCCTTAGTGTGTGTCACACTTTGTGGGGGCAAGACATGATTGCAAGAGGGACTTTTCCTAACAATTGCAATCAATGTAACCTGGCTTATTGTACCCTCAATGAATCCCCAAAAATAAAAAAAAAGAAAAAGAACCTGCCTCTCTCAATTAAAAGCATATCAAGCTTGTTTCAAGGACAAGAAACAGGACTAATGTGTATTTATCAATGCTTTTCATTTAACTTTTAAGCACTGTTAAATGCTTGCTTTTGGTCCTATAGAGGGTCAAACACAACCTATACTGGCAAATAATATTAAGAAAAATCAACTTTCTTTCTTTTGTGTTTTGGCAAGAATATCCAAAATTTTTAAGGTAAATTCTGCAAGACTTTTTTTAAAAAGGAGACCATATAGCCGTTATCTTCTTGGAGTTTCTGTTAAGAAAGAGGAAAGAGGGGTTATAAGAATTGCCAGATTTGTATTAGCAAGTGGCAGGGCCCAGGTCTCTTGGGAGAACATCCTGAGAGTCAAATGTCCAGGCTTTGACTAAGGTACATACCACTTGCGTCATTTCTGGGAACCACAGACATCATGGAGAACAATGAATTTAATTTGAAAGGACAGCAGAGGAGAGAGGAAGTACTCTGCTTCTATGAGTCATCAGGATGATAAGGCAGTGGCCACCACTCTCAGATCTGTGGCCTGTTGAATGATACGGAGAGGGCCTTAAAGTCTCAGCTTCCTCTCAAGCTGTACTATAATGTGAAGGTGAAGTGGTTCATGTTTTACACACTGTCCTCCTGCAGAAAGTTATCTCAATTTCATTCAAAACAGTACTGCATGTTTCACAGTTATAGTATAAACTTTAACTTATGGTCCCATCATGCATTTCCATTAGAAAAGTATTTGGGAAGAAATATGGAATGTTAATGATTTCCAAGTCCTATGAATCTATAATAACCCTAAAAGGTACAAAACAATAGGGACTACAAATGATGCCATTTTAGGGGTAAAGAAACTGTGGCCTAAAATTGTTCATTTCCATGCCCGGAGATTGCAATCCAGGCTCTGTATTCCACAGTTCAAGCCTTACTCATTTTTTACGTGTGTTAATAGCTTTTAGTCCTCATAGAAAATATAAAGCAGGTATTATTATTAACCTCATTTTAAAGATGTGCAAACTGAGGTACAAAGATGCAATTTTCATAAATTTACCCAAATGGTACATAGCCAAACCAAGATTCCAATTCAGGTGACAAGGTCCAGAGTCCAGGTATTAAACTATTGCACTTGCTGCCTGTCCAAGGTGAACTTACAGACTGGAGAAAAAAAAGTCCTAACTGTACGACTCTTTCAGTTGCTCGTCCACACTTAGGAATGAGCTGGTCTCACTCTCATCTACCTAATACTTCTTGGCCATGTACCTCTCACACTGGCTGCTTGCAGATGCACCAGAGAAATCATGAGATGCAAAGAGATAAATGCCCCTGAAACTTGGGCATCATAAGTCATTATAAATTCCTGCCATAGATTATGGCTTAGCTAAACAGTTGCTTTTTTCCCCCACTATGTACTCCTTTACCCCACCTCCATCCTCACCTCTCTTTTCCCTTCCCTATTCTGAACACCTCCCCCCTTCCCCCATAAGTAAAAAACATCATACACTGAGGGTCAAAGGTTCAAGTTTTGGGTTTTTTTTTTTTTTTTGCAGTTTTTGGCCGGGGCTGGGCTTGAACCCACCACCTCCTTTGAGCCATAGGAGCCACCCAAAGGTTCAAGTTTTTGTCCTTGGGATAGAGATTTTAGCATCTCCAGCTCTTTGTGTCCTAGGAAAAATAAGAGACTTGAGTGAATGTTTCTAACCTTAAAAACTATGATTACAAAGCTGAATCATACAATTATTAGGTCCATAAGAAACAAACATATGTGAGGGAAAATTAAGTCTTATTTTTAACAAAAAGTCTTTGAATATCTTTGTAGCTTTGGATGTTTGTGTAAAACTCAGAGGGATTATGAAACAAAATGTCTGTTTAACAAAAATCAAGTATTAATATTTAAGGAACATCAACTTAAGGCTCAGTAATTAAGAGGTGTAAATCAATAACTTGGAAAAGGAAAATTAACTATCATAGTAGGAGCTGAAGCTGTGGCTCGTGCCTGTAGTTCTGACATTTAGGAGGCTGAGATGGGAGGATCCCTTAAGCCCAGGAGTTTGGGACCAGACTAAGCAAGAGCAAACCCAGTCTCTAACTGACAATAGAAAAATTAGCTGGGCACTGTGGTGGGCATGTGTAGTCCCAGTTACTTGGGAGGCTGAGGCAGGAAGACTGCTTGTACCCAGGAATTTGAGGTTGCTATGAGCGAGGATGATGCCACAGCACTCTAGCCTGGGCAATACACAAAAAGATAATAATAATAAAATCAATTTAAAAATTCACTAGCAGGATTTATTGAAACTATCTGTTTTCTTATGTTTTAAATGTGATGTCCTCAGAGGAATTATCTATTCATAACAGGAAGGCTGAAAAAAAAAAAAAGACTCAAATTTCAGGTTAAAAGATGCTGCTAGATTGTTGTTTAACAAAGACCATTGATCTCTCTTCTTATTCAGTGATGGCATTTCACTTAGGAAAATATGAATTTGGCATTTAATGTGTTTTTAATAATATTGTGTAGAAAGTAGTAAAATACAAATGGATATTTTTTAAAAATCCAACAAACCATCAATTTCAATGAGGGCAAGAAATTATTTCACTCTGCATTTCCCTTTACTAGATCTCTGTGTCATAGAACCACTGACGTTCCTGAAGAAAAGGAAGAAGGAGCTCCAATTCCATTAACATAGAGCCGCAGCATCCAGCTGTACCGTTTGTCTTCTTAACTGTATTTTCTCCAGCATGGACAGCACAGCAAATAAACATCTCTGTCCAACTTTCCTTGACCTACTCCCTGGGTAGCTCCACCTAGAACTCAGCGCCCATGGAGTATTTCTGTACTTCTTAAGAGTTCGTTCATATTACTATTCCACTAGACTCAGCTCGGAAATTTAAGTTAGGAATAGATAATACTTTTGCTGGATTCTGGATCCCTTCTCTGATGCTTCCCCACCCTGCCCTCCTCCACACCTTACTTTCAGTGAATTAATTTTTAAAAAACATTCTAAAACCAGTGGTGTTAGCAGCTGGTAAAGCCCACTCTGTTATTACTCCAAAAATGCTGTTAAGAACCTAATACTGTTGTTTGTTTCTTTAACAATAAACTTAGATAGATCCATTTTTCACTATACTTAAGTTAGCTGAAAAACTTTGTTGATGTACTAAGTTGTAAGAGGAAAATCATTGTTTGGGGGGAAAATGTCATGGAAATCACCAAAACCATTCAGTCGCCATTGGCAGATGTGGGGATGGCCAATGTTATGTGTTGGATGCTGTGTTGTTCACTAAACATCAACTTAAGGTTACTAATCTTCACGTCTTCTTCCTGCTAGGGAACGGTAAGGCCCCAGAGGACGGGTCTTAGATTCCCTCATCCCTGCAACCCCACCATCCCTCCCATCCCCACTCACTGCATCACGTGCAATGCCCTTTCCCTGGGAGGTACTCAAATAACGATAATAGTAAGGCGATCAATAGAGGGGATCAATTCCCCTGTAGCTGAAACCTAAAAGGAGAAAGGCTCATTAACCAGCAGAAATAGAAAGAAATGAAGGTACTTTTGAAATGCTTTATTAGGTTCTATAAAGTGGTTATAATGGTGGTTCTCCATTGTATTCAAAGACAGCACCTTCCGGAAGTCTGACTCTAGTTAGTGTAGACCTGGGGAGATGCTGGCTGGATGGAAAAACATAGCAAATCACTAAGACCAGATTTCCAGCTGGGCCATGGAAATCAACAGGAAGATAAAAAGATATTTTAAAATAATCTCAAATCCGTATATTAATTGCCATTTCAATTCCTCAAATATTTGTGTATGCAAATATGCCCATGCAACACTGAATAATTAAAATTGAGGCGGACAAGTTGAACTCGGCACACAGCCAATGCAGATGAAAGTAGAGAAAATTGACTTGTGGGGGAGGGAAGACAGGAAAGCTGGATTCTTTCTCTTTGTGATAAAGATTTGTAAAGACCCAGAGACCAGAAAGCTCTGGAAAAGGATAGCCCTAAATGGGGGAAGGACTCCTAGAAAGAGAAGAAAGGAATTAGGATTTGTTTGGTCTTCACAAACATGTCCATGGCTAGACCTGTACTTAGGGATATTGTCTATTCAGCTTCCAATAAGTCCCAGGCACCATTCTAGGCACTAGAGATGCATGCAGACATGGGGTCTCAAGGAGACATCAGTGGAAGGAGACAGATGTCAGGCCTCAGGACACAGAACTCTAAAACATAACATCTTGGAAACAGAAAACAACAGAAGCAAAAAGGTCTGTTGGACCTTCTCTCATGCCTCCCTGAAACAGATCATAAAACCTAGGAAGGTCACTTTCTGACCTCCCTCCCTTCTCTCCTGAAGACACACACGTGACAGGAGACCTGCCCTATACATAGAGGGGAGAAACATGAGCCACAGAGGATGCCAAGAAGAAACTGAACAAACAGGCCTTGCTAAGGCCCTAGTTTATTATTATCAGATCATACACTTTTGTCTTCCAATCATACTTCTGCACTACTCTCCATAAAAATTCAGTTGCCCCTTGGTCTTTGGGGCTTCATTTCTTTCTTTCTTTTTTCTTTTTTTTTTCTCACTTTTTTCTTTACTGTTAAATCATAGCTGTGTACATTAGTGCAATCAAGGGGTACAATATGCTGGTTTCATATACAATCTGAAATATTCTCATCAAACTGTTCAACGTAGCCTTCATGGCATTTTCTTAGTTATTGTATGTAGACATTTGTATCCTGCATTTAGTAAGTTTCCCCTGTATCCATTCTAAGATGCACCGTAAGTGTGGCCCCACCCATTACCCTCCCTCCACCCTAACGTCCCCTCTCCCTTCTCCTTCCTTGTACCTTTCCCCATAGTCTTGTGCTATAGTTGGGTTATAGCCTTCATGTGAAAACTATAAATTAGCTTCATAGTAGGGCTGAGTACATTGGATACTTTTTCTTCCATTCCTGAGATACTTTGCTAAGAAGAATATGTTCCAGCTCCATCCATGTAAACGTGAAAGAGGTTAAAGTCTCCATCTTTCTTTAAGGCTGCATGATATTACATGGCATACATGTACCACAGTTTGCTAGTCCATTCATGGGTCAATGGGCACTTGGGCTTCTTCCATGACTTAGCAATTATGAATTGGGCTGCAATAAACATTCTGGTAAAGATGTCTTTGTTATGTTATGATTTTTGGTCTTCTGGGTATATACCTAGTAAAGGAATTATAGGATCGAAAGGCAGGTCTATTTTTAGGTCCCTAAGTATTCTCCAAACTTAGGAAAATAAGTGTTCTCCAAACTAAGTGTTCTCCAGGAACATATTAGTGTGCACTCCCACCAGCAGTGTAGAAGTGTGCCCATTCCTCCACATCCACACCAACATCTCTGGTTTTGGGATTCTGTTATGTGGGCTACTCTTACTGGGATCAGGTGATATCTCAAAGTAGTTTTGATTTGCATTTCTCTGATGATTAAGGATGATGAGCTTTTTTTCATGTGTTTGTAGATTGTGCATCTGTCTTCTTTAGAGAAGTTTCTCTTCAAGTCCCTTGCCCACCCTGAGATGGGATCACTTGTTCTTTTCTTGCTAATATGTTTGAGTTCTCTGTGGATTCTGGTTACTAGAACTTTATCGGAGGTATAACCTGCAAATATTTTCTCCCATTCTGAGGGCTGTCTGCTTGCTTTACTTACTATGTTTTTGGCTGTGCAGAAGCTTTTTAGTTTGATCAGGTCCCAGTAATGTATTTTTGATACTGCTTCGATTGCCTAGGGAGTCCTCCTCACAAAATATTCACCCAGGCCGATTCCTTCAAGAGTTTTCCCTGCACTTTCTTCAAGTATTTTTATAGTTTCATATCTTAAGTTCAAATCTTTTATCCAGTGAGAGTTTATCTTAGTTAATGGTGAAAGGTGTGGGTCCAGTTTCAGTCTTTTACAGATCGCCAGCCAGTTCACCCAGCACCATTTGTTAAATAGGGAATCTTTTCCCCACTGAATGTTTTTAATTGGCTTGTCAAAAATCAAATAATAGTAAGTAGCTGGATTCATCTCTTGGTTCTCTATTCTGTTCCAGACATCTACTTCTCTGTTTTTGTGCCCATACCATGCTGTTTTGATCACTATCGATTTATAGTACAGTCTCAGGTCTGGTAGCGTGATCCCTCCTGCTGTGTTTTTATTGCTGAGTAATGTCTTGGCTATTCAAGGTTTTTTCTGATTCCATATAAAATGAAGTATTATTTTTTCAAGATCTTTAAAATATGACAATGGAGCTTTAATAGGAATTGCATTAAAATTATATATTGCTTTGGGTAGTATAGACATTTTAAGAATGTTGATTCTTCCCAGCCATGAGCATGGTATGTTTTTCCATTTGTTAACATCTTCAGCTATTTCTTTTCTTAAAGTTTCATAGTTCTCTTTAGAGAGATCTTTCATGTCCTTTGTTAGGTAAACTCCCAAATATTTCATCTTCTTTGGCACTACTGTGAAAGGAATAGAGTCCTTGACTGTTTTTTTGGCTTAGTTATTTTGGTATATATAAAGGCTACAGATTTATGAGTGTTGATTTTGTAGCCTGAGACATTGCTGTATTCTTTGATCACTTCTAAAAGTTTTATAGTAGAATCCCTAGTGTTTTCCAGATATACAATCATATCATCTGCAAAGAGTGAAAGTTTGATCTCTTCTGACCCTATGTGGATACCCTTGATTGCCTTTTCTTCCCTAATTGCAATGGCTAGAACTTCCATTACGATGTTAAAGAGCAATGGAGACAATGGGCAACCTTGCCTGGTTCCTGATCTAAGTGGAAATGATTTCAATTTAACACCATTCAGTACAATATTAGCTGTGGGTTGGCTGTAGATGGCCTCTATTAGTTTAAAAAACACCCCTTCTATACCAGTTTTCTTGAGTGTTCTGATCATGAATGGATGCTGGATATTATCAAAGCTTTTTCTGCATCAATTGAGAGAATCATATGGTCTTTATTTTTTAGTTTGTTTATATGCTGAATTACATTTATAGATTTACGTGTATTGAACCAGCCTTGAGACCCTGGGATAAATCCCACTTGGTCATGGTGTATAATTTTTTGGATGTGTTGTTGGATTCTGTTTGTTAGGATCTTATTGAGTATTTTAGCATCAATATTCATTAGTGATATTGGTCTATAATTTTCTTTTCTTGTTGGGTCTTTCCCTGGTTTGGGGATCAAGGTGATGTTTGCTTCGTTGAATGTGTTGGGTAATATTCCTTCTTTTTCTATATTTTGGAAGAGGTTTAGTAATATAGGTACTAGTTCTTCTTTAAAGGTTTGGTAGAATTCTGACATAAAGCCATATGGTCCTGGGCTTTTCTTTTTAGGGAGATTTTGTATAGTTGATGCTATTTTAGAACTTGATATAGACCTATTCAACATTTCCACTTTGTTCTGGCTAAGTCTTGGTAGGTGGTATACTTCCAGGTATTGGTCGATTTCTTTCAGATTTTCATATTTCTGAGAGTAGAGTTTCTTGTAGTATTTGTTAAGGATTTTTTGAATGTCTGAGGGGTCTGTTGTTATTTCATCATTACCATTTCTGATTGATGAAATTAGGGATTTTACCTTTTTTTTCCTCGTTAGGTTGGCCAAAGGTTTATCTATTTTATTGATCTTTTCAAAACCAACTTTTGGAGTTATTGATCTGTTGTATAATTCTTTTGTTTTTAATTTCATTTAATTCTGCTCTGATTTTGGTTATTTCTTTTCTTCTGCTGGGTTTGGGATTGGAATGTTCTTCCTTGTCCAGTTGCTTAATGTCCCATTAAGTTATTAACTTCCTTGCTTTCCATTTTCTTGAGGAAGGCTTGCAGTGGTATAAATTACCCTCTTAGGACTGCCTTTGCAGTATCCCAGAGGTTCTGATAATTTGTGTCTTCGTTGTTGTTTTGTTCCAAAAATTTGGTGATTTCCTTCTTAATCTCATCTATAATCCATCTATCCTTCAGCATAAGGTTGTTTAGCTTCCATGTTTTTGTATGGGTATGCAGATTCCTGTTGTTATTGAGTTCAACTTTTATTCCATGATGGTCTGAGAAGACGCAAGGAATAATTTCTATTTTTTTTAATTTGCTGAGGTTAGATTTGTGGCCTAGGATGTGGTTGATTTGGAGTATGTTCCATCAGCTGATGAGAAGAATGTGTATTCAGTTTTGTTGGGGTGAAATGTTCTGTAGATGTCTGTTAAGTCCATATGTTGAATGGTTAAGTTTAAGTCTAAAATTTCTTTGCTTGGCTTCTTTTTGGAGGATCTATCCAGCACTGCTGAAGGGGTGTTAAAATCTCCAACTACTGTGGTACTGGAGTGGGGCTTCATTTCTGAAAGCTTCCATGTTGTATAAAACTTACATTAAATATATTTGTATCCACTTCTCTTGTTAATCTGGCTTTTGTCATTGGAGGGCACTTTACAATGAGTGAGGAAAGAAATCTTTTCTCCCCTATGCAAATTGTAAGCAAAAATATAATCAATTCAAAATGTCAGAGAGGAGCAAATGCTATAAAGAAAAAGCAGAATGATGTGATAATGATTGAGGAAGGACCAGGGCTATTTTATTTTTTTTTTTCAGGGCTATTTTAGATGAAAGGGATTTAAGGGATGGCTTAGATTTAGGGACAAGATACAGAGAGCTGAATGGCAAGAAGCACCCAGTTGTGTGATAAGGGAGAGGAAGACACTGTTGGCAGAGGGCGCGAAAGGGCAAGTGCACTTAAGAAGGCAGAACTGCACAGCTGTCAACGCCCAGCTCGCAGGGGGAAGTAGGAGCTGTGCTCTGATGGAGGGGTGGGGGCAGCTCTCAGGGCTCACTAGATCTTAGTAGGACAGGAGGATTTTATTCCAGATGTGGAAGGAAGCCACCAGAGAAGGAACATCTTCTCATGTGTGATTTTGTAAAGATCACTCGGTTACTATATGGAGGGCAAGGCTGCTGTATAAAAGCAGAGGAGCCCCAGACAGGAGACAGTGGTGGCATGTACCAAGAGGTGAAGAAAAAGAAAACAACAGTAACAATAACAATAGACGTTGAAGGTCAAACCAACACAAAAGTAATGTCAATCCATTTATGGACTAAATATTTCCACTGCTATATGTATGTATCCCATGGCATTAGTGATGCTAAAATTAATGGTACTAATGAAGCATATTCCAGCTGTGTGAAGATTCACCACTGTTGAGCCACAGCTCCTGACTTCACAAAGTGGAAATTCCAGAAAGAGGCAAGAAGATCAAATAAAATGATCTAATGTGGCAGATATTGGAAATTTCTTGGCTTCCTACTATTTGAACATTCTTCCATGTATTTTGAGAATTCTTCCCAAAAAATGATGGAAGGCAGACCCCTAGCCCCATAGCAGCCATTGCAAAATTATTCTCGAGGATGCATCAGTTATTTTTAGCATGGTGTCTTCATGTGCCCTGATCCCACAATGACAAAAGAGTCTTTATGATTTGTCTCTACAAGGTCTGTCCACAGATGAAGGAACAAAAAGACTAGCATTTTTTTTTTTTGACCACCTAATATGGACTAGCATTGTGACAGGAATCTTAAAATACATTATTTTATTTCCCTTGATCTTCAAACTATCTTTTCCAAAATTGGTATAACTGGCTGTACTTCACAAATTAAAACAAACAAAAACAGGATACAAGAGTTGAAGAAACTTCCCCAATATCCCATTGCTAGTGAGTAACCACATCAGACTACTCAGTTCAAATCCTGGTAATCCCAGAGTTTTCTGGGAAGGTCTGCTTGGTGCTTTATGGATTTGACAGAACTGGGGAGTGGAGGAGGGGTGAAGAATGATGGAGAAAAATACTGAAGCTATCCAGCCTGATTTGCATTTAAAAGAGAAGAAAAGTGAGATCAGGAAAACCAAAGGAGGGGGAGAAAGAGAAAAAAGCCAGAGTGCAGATAACATGGAGAAGATTTGCAGAATTTTAAGGGACCAAAAGTGGGGATTTTAGATAACTGGCTGTGATATGTAAATATTGGAAAAGAGAAGTGGGAGAGGGAATTTTAAGAATGGGCTTCCTCTCTGGTGCATCTTCATGAAATTTCAGTAAATTCTTTTCAATGCTTTGAGGGGATACCTGACTGGTTATTTCCTTTATGGGGACATCATAAACACGAACCATGGGACCAACTTAGTCTTTTGCAGGTTGCATAAGTCTGTTTCACACAGGAAGAGCAGATGAACCTGGATTCAAACACAAACCTGTCTGACTCCCAAGCCCATGTCACTTTCAACACACACAACAATGACTTCCAAATAAACAAGCAAATGAAATATTCCTATGGTTGCCTCTGGCTCACACGGTTTTGAAAGTTTCCAAGTGCTATACCTTCCACAGGTCCTCATGTCATTGTAGACTAAAATCACACAAATTATATGCATAATTTTCACAGATTTAATTCTGTAAGCTCGGCAAAGGGGAGAATAAAACAATTAAAATAATGTTAGAAGAAAAAAATTAACCATTCCAGGATGTGCTTCATCCTGTACTTCATTTATTTTCCTCCTATAATTGTTCATGTCTAGACCTTTTGTTCAGATTACAGAAAACTGTTTGAGTGTGCCTTATAGATAGTTTAAGGAGTTTTCCAGGGTAATTTTTATTGATTTGAATATAATCCTAGTGACTGACTCGACCATATGCAACTCCACCGAATGGCCAACCCAATGCAGGATGCAAACAGGAATAGAATATCCAACAAGAATATCTTCTTGACAAGAAGGTAGCCTCTTGTGTTCCTGGAACTAGTAAGTGCTCATTAAATGTTTTCTGGATGAAGGGATGAATGGATGAATAAATAAACATACAAATGAATGAAGACCTAGAATAAGTACCTACATCATGATTCAGTCCTAGCCATGTCCCATGGTTCTCTTATGGCCCTGACCATGGGGGCCAGTAATTAGTGAGGCCAAAGAATCAGCTGGCAAAGAAAACCCAAACACAAAGTTATTCATACATAATCAATCTCCCTTTCAGAAAGCTCATCCAGTAAAATGGAAATGTTTTCCCTTCCTTCATCCCCAACCCTTCCTCCACTTTGAGCCTAGTGTTTCATGCTACCTTTCAAATCTCTCTTTTTGCCATTCTTTCCAGTCAGTGTTATTTTGTCATGTGTCACTTTTTGTCAGGGCTTTCCTTACAATCTATAAATGTGACCTTCTGTGGAAAAAGGGTCTTTACAGAAGTAATTAAACTAGAAATCTGGTAATGAGGTCATCCTAGATTTAGGGTAGGCCCTAAAGCCGCCAGGTATCATAAGAGAAAGGTAGAAGGAGATGAGCAGCAGAGACAAGAACATGATGTGGGCGGCACCTGTGGTTCAAAGGAACAGGGTGCCGGCCCCATATGCTGGAGGTGGTGGGTTCAAACCCAGCCCCAGCCAAAAACTGCAAAAAAAAAAAAGAACATGATGTGAAGCTGGAGGCAGAGATTGGCTCACTACATTTGCAAGCCAAAGAATGCCAAGAATTTCCAACTGTCACCAGAAGCTGGAGGATGAGCAAGGAACGGGTTATTCCTCAGAGCCTCCAGAATCACCCTGCTGACACCTTGGGTTTGGACTTCTGACCTCCAGAACTATGACAGAAATTTTTTTTATTGTTTTAAGTCATCAAGCTTAGACTGTTTTTTTTTTTTACAGTAGCCCCAGGAAACTGATAAAGTTGGTGACTGAATTGTCCCTCTCTGGCCAGTGGCAATGACCAATTTATATTGGAATATTCTTAACAAGGGGGCATTTAGATGTAAACCTAGAAAAAGGATTTCTCCATTTCAAGTGGAAAATGTTTCAAAAGCATTACTGGAAAAGATAATTGGGAGATGTGGTGGTAATTTCGTCTACACCCTTCAACGTACATTGAATCGGCACCTGTCACTGATACTACCAAGAAAAGGAAGCAATTCAGAGACCACACAATTTGAAATGCTTCATAGGTCATCAGTATGCAAAGCAGTTCAGATCCAGAACTTAGATCTTACCTTATATTTGTATGACTCAATAAAAGACATTCTTTAAAACAGTCAGAATTTTTCCAATGGCTTTTCAATAACATCTGATGTTTCAGTAACATTTGATGTCTGTGAATTACAGCTAGCCCTTGCAATCATGGGGCACAAGCATTCTCTGATGGCAAAATTTCACTGAGAGTCTCATATCACTGCTGCATTCTTCCAGTGAGAAACAAATTATAGCATACATAAATATGACATTTTAGCATAATGTTCTTATTTAGCAATCTGTGAAAGGTAGCTCAAGTGCAACTTTTTTTTTTTTGCAGAGACAGAATCTTACTTTGTCACCCTTGATAGAGTGCTGTGGCATCACAGCTCACAGCAACTTCAAACTCTTATGCTCAAGTGTTCCTCTTGCCTCAGCCTCCTGAGTAGCTGAGACCACAGGTGCCCACCACAATGCCCAGCTATTTTTAGAGACGGGGCTTCGCTCTTACTCAGGCTGGTCTCAAACTCCTGAGCCCAAGCAATCCACCCACTTCAGCCTCCCAGAGTGCTAGGATCCCAGGCATGAGCCACTGCACCCAGCTCAAATGCTACTTTTAAGGGAGTTAGTTTCTGTTGAGGAGGCTATTTTGCCCCTGGTCTACCTGCTAGGCATGGGAATTGGTTTCACAGAACTATTGAACTTCAGGACTGACTTACTAAATCCAATCTCCCCTCTCCCACTGCACATATACTTTTATTCTATTGATGAGAAAACTGAAGCTTTTCTAAGAGCATATAGCTACCTAGAGGTAAAGTGACTGCCCTGTGCTCTTAACACGTAGAAGTCTGTCATTCTTCCACGTAGGAATTTCTTGAGTATCTCTTTTGTAATCCTTGTAGGAAAAACCTACAAGGAGTGGTAAGAGACAATGGAGCACCAACTGTATCAGCAAACCAAGGCGTGGAGCAGAAATGTAATAGAAGAAGATGTCAGTTTCTTCGCATAAGAAGGTAAAAGCCTGTAGCAAAGCAGGACTCTAAGACCTTGACTCCCAAATTAGTGATATTCTCATTAAGCCAGACCAATTCTGTCCCCTTCCTTGATCATTTCTCATCGCATCATAACCTCTTAGAACTATTGTTAGATTACTCAGGGGTTCAAACTTCTATTGCTCTGCAACATAACCCCACTAATAGAATGCCTTATTGGCTACGAGGATGGGTGTTTTGGGGTCAAAGTCAGAAAGAACCCCACCAGTAGGCTGGGATGACCATGGAAAATTAGCTCAGGGAATCTGGACGTGCTAATCACACTCTCTCCTTTCCTCTTTGTGTATCACCAAGTTTGATGTCCCCGGTTACTCGACAATGTGTGCCAAAACAATTAGTTAAAAGGCTTTTATAAATAACAGTTTTCCAAAGTGCAGATACTTTTTGGAGTTAGAACATAGTTATGCCAAATTTCAGCAAAAGGTGCTTGTTGTTAATGAATGATACTGACCTAGTTGAGCACAAACTATCCCCAAATATACCCCAAATTATTTTCAACCTCTGAACAAGCTGTAGAAAAACCAGAGATAACCACAGGTATTACAACTTCTCAGTATGAGAATATGTAAGTTACAAATAGAAAATATTACTGTTTTAAGGAATTGTATGGATTTCAAGATGGAACTAATGAGTCCTCATAAACTGCCAGGACTGGAGATTTGCACCCACTTCCCCATACGGTGTTAGTAAATGTTTAATAATCACCTTCCGAAAAGAAAGCTCTGATATAGCATTTGCTGATTTCCATTGCCAATTTTAAGATACTAACATGATGTCAATGTACACAAAGTTGGGAAGAGATGAAGACAATGGGCTCTCATCAGCAGCTACAAACTTGCTTTAGGACAACACTGACCCTTTCTAAAAATACATATAACAAGTGTCTAAAATGTGCCTACACTCTGACTCCAAAGCCTACTCTTAGGAATGTATTCTCAGAAACCAGTCAAAGCAGTGTGAAAAGATGTATATGCAAGAATCTTTGCCACCGGTTGTTTATAATATCAAAACTCTGAAAAAATATATATTGTTCATAAATAAAGTAATATGGCTCCACCTGTTCACTTCTTTCTCCCTGAGCCCCACCCAAACCTGGCAGCCATTGATATTTTTTACTATCTCTATAATTTTGCCTTTCCCACGATGTCATATAGTTGGAATCTATACAGTATGAGTCCTATTAAGACTGACTTCTTTTCTTTATCAATATGCAGTTAAGGTTCCTACATGTCTTTGCCTGGTTTAATAGTTCATTTCCCTGTATTGCTAAAGAGTAGGCTAATACTTAAAGTTCTTTTAATCTCATTTTCTCATTTGTAAAACGAATAATAGTGTCCTCCTTGATGGGTTCTTGTGCATGTTCAACGAGATGATATACATAAAGTTTCTGGCACATAGCACATAATTAATAAATATTGGTTCTGTCCCTGAATAATTTGGTATGGACAACATGTAAACTGAATAATGCTCCCCCAAAGATGTTGACATATCCTAATCCCTGAAAATCTGTTACATTATAGAGATCTTTCACGTCCTTTGTTAGATAAATTCCCAAATATTTCATCTTCTTTGGCACTACTGTGAATGGGATAGAGTCCTTAACTGTTTTTTCAACTTGACTATTGTTGGTATATATATAAAGGCTACTGATTCATGAATGTTGATTTGGTAACCCGAGACGCTGCTATATTCCTTGATCACTTCTAAGAGTTTTGTAGTAGAGTCCCCAGTGTTTTCCATATATACAATCATATCATCTGCGAAGAGCGAAAGTTTGATCTCTTCTGACCCTCTATGGATACCCTTGATCGCCTTTTCTTCCCTAATTGCGGTGGATAAAACTTCCATTACAATGTTAAAAAGCAATGGAGACAATGGGCAGCCTTGTCTGGTTCCTGATCTGAGTGGAAATGATTCCAATTTAACTCCATTCAATATGATATTGGCTGTGGGTTTGCTGTAGATGGTCTCTATCAGTTTAAGAAATGTCCCTTCTGTACCGATTTTCTTAAGTGTTCTGATCATGAAGGGATGCTGGATATTATCAAAAGCTTTTTCTGCATCGATTGACAGAATTATGTGGTCTTTGTTTTTTAATTTGTTTATGTGCTGAATTACATTTATAGATTTACGTATATTGAACCAGCCTTGAGACCCTGGGATAAAACCAACTTGGTCATGATATGTAATTTGTTTGATGTGTTGCTGGATTCTGTTTGTTAGGATCTTGTTGAATATTTTGCATCTATATTCATTAGTGATGTTGGTCTATAATTTTCTTTTCTTGAGATCAGGGTGATGTTTGCTTCATAGAATGTGTTAGGTAGTCTTTCTTCTTTTTCTACCTTTTGGAACAGGTTGAGTAATATAGGTACTAATTCCTCTTTAAAAGTTTGGTAGAATTCTGACGTGAAACCATCTGGTCCCGGGCTTTTCTTTTTAGAGAGGTTTTGTATGGTTGATGCTACTTCCGAACTTCATATGGGCCTGTTCAACATTTCCACTTGATTCTGGCTAAGTCTTGGAAGGTGACGTGCTTCCAAGTATCGGTCAATTTCCTTCAGATTTTCATATTTATAAGAATAAAGTTTCTTGTAATATTCATTAAGGATTTTTTGGATTTCTGAGGAGTCTGTTGTTATTTCGTGAAGAGAATTATGAAACTCTAAGAAAAGAAATAGCTGAAAATGTTAACAAATGGAAAAACATACCATGCTCATGGCTGGGAAGAATCAACATTGTTAAAATGTCCATACTACCCAATGCAATATATAATTTCAATGCAATCCCTATTAAAGCTCCACTGTCATACTTTAAAGATCTTGAAAAAACAATACTTCGTTTTATATGGAATCAGAAAAAACCTCGAACAGCCAAGACATTACTCAGAAATAAAAACAAAGCAGGAGGAATTACGCTACCAGACCTCAGACTATACTACAAATCGATAGTGATCAAAACAGCATGGTATTGGCACAAAAACAGAGAAGTAGATGTCTGGAACAGAATAGAGAACTGAGACATGAACCCAGCTACTTACCGCTATTTGATTTTTGACAAGCCAATTAAAAACATTCAGTGGGGAAAAGATTCCCTATTTAACAAATGGTGCTGGGTGAACTGGCTGGCAACCTGTAGAAGACTGAAACTGGACCCACACCTTTCACCATTAACTAAGATAGACTCTCACTGGATCAAAGATTTAAACTTAAGACATGAAACTATAAAGATACTAGAGGAGAGTGCAGGGAAAACCCTTGAAGAAATTGGTCTGGGCAAATATTTTATGAGGAGGACCCCCTGGGCAATTGAAGCATCTTCAAAAATACACTACTGGGGGTGGCGCCTGCGGCTCAGTGAGTAAGGCGCCGGCCCCATATGCTGAGGGTGGCTGGTTCAAACCCAGCCCCGGCCAAACTGCAACAAAAAAATAGCCAGGAGTTGTGGCGGGTGCCTGTAGTCCCAGCTGCTTGGGAGGCTGAGGCAAGAGAATGGCTCTAAGCCCAAGAGTTAGAGTTTGTTGTGAGCCGTGTGACGCCACAGCACTCTACCTGAGGGTGGTACAGTGAGACTCTGTCTCTGCAAAAAAAAAAAAAAAAAAAATACACTACTGGGACTTGATCAAACTAAAAAGCTTCTGCACAGCCAAGAACACAGTAAGTAAAGCAAGCAGACAGCCCTCAGAATGGAAGAAGATATTTGCAGGTTATGTCTCCAACAAAGGTTTAATAACCAGAATCCACAGAGAACTCAAACGCATTAACAAGAATAGAACAAGGGATCCCATCGCAGGCTGGGCAAGAGATTTGAAGAGAAACTTCTCTGAAGAAGACAGGCACGCAGCCTTCAGACATATGAAAAAATGCTCATCATCTTTAATCATCAGAGAAATGCAAATCAAAACTACTTTGAGATACCATCTAACTCCAGTGACACTAGCCTATATCACAAAATCCCAAGACCAGAGATGTTGGCGCGGATGTGGAGAAAAGGGAACACTTTTGCACTGCTGGTAGGAATGCAAATTAATACATTCCTTTTGGAAAGAGATATGGAGAACACTTAGAGATCTAAAAATAGATCTGCCATTCAATCCTGTAATCCCTCTACTGGGCATATACCCAGAAGACTAAAAATCACATCATAACAAATATATTTGTACCAGAATGTTTATTGCAGCCCTATTCATAATTGCTAAGTCATGGAAGAAGCCCAAGTGCCCACTGATCCACGAATGGATTAATAAATTGTGGTATATGTACACCATGGAATATTATGCAGCCTTAAAGAAAGATGGAGACTTTACCTCTTTCATGTTTACATGGATGGAGCTGGAACATATTCTTCTTAGTAAAGTATCTCAAGAATGGAAGAAAAAGTACCCAATGTACTCAGCCCTACTATGAAACTAATTTAGGGTTTTCACATGAAAGCTATAACCCAGTTACAACCTAAGAATAGGGGGAAGGGGGAAAGGGAGGGGACGGAGGTGGGAGGTGGGTAGAGGGAAGGGGATTGGTGGGATTACAACAGCGGTGCATCTTACAAGGGTATATGTGAAACTTGGTAAACGGCCTGTGAAGCTAGTGAATGATGCCCCATGAATATGTCAATGTACACAGCTATGATTTAAAAAAAAAAAGAAAGAAAGAAAATCTGTTACAAAAAAAAAAAAAGAAAGAAAATCTGTTACATTGCATGGAGAAGAGATAGGTGATTAAGTTAAGGATTGTGCATGGGACATTATCCTATGTAATCACAAGAGTCCTTATAAGAAGCAGAAAGGAAGGTGAGTCAGAGAAGGTACTGTGAGGACAGAAGTCGAAGTTGGAGTGATGTGGCTGTGAGCCAGGGAATGTGGCAGCCTCTAAAAGCTGAGAAAGGTGGTGATTTTCCCTTACCATCTCCAAACAGAAAAAGCTCTACTAACACCTTGATTTTTGGCCTTGTGAAACCCACATCAGACTCTGGACTTCCAGAACTGAAAGATAATAAATGTGTATTGTTTGTTGTAATTTCATATAGCACCAGTAGGAAAGAAATACAGATGATTGACATCAACATTCTCTTTCATGCTCTTCTAGTGTGCAAACTTTCCACACACAGAGGCTAGAAATTTAAAGCCAACATTTCCCAGAGTCTTTTGCAGCTAGGGTTCTGACCACCCACTTAGCCCCAGTTAGATGTGCTTGTGCAAGTTTCGAAAAATGGAAGTGAGGCAGAGATGATTTTCCTGTTGCTTTTGACCAAGTTTCACTGGAAAACAGCCATGGAGAGATATTTCTGCAGCAGCATTCCAGCTGGGTGATCTAAACCCCTAGCTCCACGGGGCTCAAGAGGCATTTGCAAGGAGGCATTGGGAGATTCCAGATCCTGCAGCAGCCCTTTGATTCTCCACCTTCTTGGAAGAGGTAGTTGCTGCCCTAGCTGGTGAGCTCTGTATTATCCTGGGAGTCTCCCAAAAGCTCCCAGACCTTCTTCCACCAGCACTTTCGTTGATAACACATGAAGTTGAATTCTGTATTCAACCTCTTTCTGCATAAAATAATTGGAATAATTTCTCATTGCTGAGCTGAACACTGACAGATAAAACTCTTATTTTCACACCATCCCAAGGGAGGCAGAAGCTCTCAGCTGGGAATCCCAGATGTTCTGAGATGCAATACATCAATTTGCAGCCAACGCCACTACTGTGTCACAGGACCAATCAACTTTTTTTGTACATATCATTGCATTACATCCTTTATTCACCTTTCTTTAACAGGACCTTCCCAATTTTGAGTTTTCCTCTTAAATTGGATCAACACGTGGTTATAATTTTGGAGGATCCAGGAAGTAAGGATTCATTTTAAAAATATATATATAAAGACTTTGGGGGGGGGGCAGTGCCTATGGCTCAACGGAGTAGGGCCCTGGTCCCATATGCCAGAGGTGGCAGGTTCAAACCCAGCCCCCACCAAAAACTGCAAAAAACAAAAATAATAATAATAAAATAAAAAATAAACTATTAAGACTTTGTGGGGAGTTGAGTCCAATTTCTCCCCTACGGCAAGACCCAACTGCAGTGATCAGTGTACCTATCTCAATGGTTCCACCATTGAGTAAATTCCTGCTTACCATCATTAAAAAAGAAATAAAGACCTTGCATAAGGCAATGTCTATTAGGCTTATGAAAAGAATTTTTAAAATCGTCCACACTAAAAAAGAAGTATGTGGTTGGCAGAACTCCAAGAAAACAGGACATTTATTATTGCTCTCATAAAAGAGATGAATTTTCAAAAGGTTAGAAGATCTCAGCAATTTATTTATATTGATTTGGATATGTGATTCTGGAAGATATTCCTTTCTTATATGACTCTTCAACCATGTGAAATCTCCTGCAAATGTGTGACAACCACACTGTCAACATGGTTTTCCAGATTTACCAGAAATCATTTTGAATTCTTTTTAAAAAAAATATTTAATCCACATATTTTCACACTAAAAAGGATGGCTCGTTACAATTTTTAAGTACTTCAAGTATGCTACAGGAGAAAATGTGCTTGGGAAATTATGGTCACTACAATTTGTGAAGTTAGTTAAAGTGATTTGTAAATGAAGTTCCTTAAAACTTAGACTGTCGGGCGGTGCCTGTGGCTCAGTGGGTAGGGCGCTGGCCCCATATACCGAGGGTGGCGGGTTCGAACCCGGCCCCGGCCAAAACTGCAACAAAAAAATAGCCGGGCATCATGGCAGAAGCCTGTAGTCTCAGCTACTCTGGAGGCTGAAGCAAGAGAATCACCTAAGCCCAAGAGCTTAGGTGAGGTTGCTATGAGCTGTGACGCTACAGCACTCTACAGAGGGTGACAAAGTGAAACTGTGTCTCTTAAAAACAAAAAAAGACTGTTTTCTCTAGGGCTACATCCTCATGGGAGCTTTCTGACTAATGTTCTACACCTTTGTGTTTAAAAAGCTTAGACGGGACTTAGCATAATTTTCCTAAATACAGCCAGATACTAAAGGTTTTAGGCTTTTGGGGCCACACAATCTCCATGGCAACTATTCAGTGTTTCCCTTGAAAAACAAAAGCAGTTGATATATAGCAAGCAAGTGTGCTGTGTTCCAAATAAAGTTTAGTTTACTTTGGATGATTCACAAATCACAAAATATATGTATTTTTTTACTTTTTATCAACCACTTAAAAATGTAAACATCGTTCTTAGTCATAGGTCATACCAAAAAAGGCAGCAGGCTAGCTTTGGCCCCCAGGTTTGCCAACCGCTGCTGCCAATCAGGTCTTGTCCCCCCTCCCCACCACCATCTTACCCTAAAATTCCAGCTATGCTAAGGATTTGTTTACACAGCCAGGATGAATATGTTGCCTCTCAAGTGCTAGTGTTTCCTGAGAGAGGAGGAAAGATTTTCTTATGTCTTTCCTGCTTCCTGCTCAGCCCTCTGCAGTCCAGCCACCACCTACCCTTCCCACTCTCTCTCTTTCTCCTTCTATACCCCAACCAGCTTCCATCCCTCGCATACCCTGTCTCTAGCCACATCAGATTCCTTGCCTTTCCCTGAATGAGTCAGGTAGTTGCAGACCTCTGTGTCTTTACTCACACCCTCCACCTGGCACTACTCCCCCTAGGTCTCTACCTCACAGATCTTTGCTTGTTCTTGTTTAGTGTCATTTTTTCTTTCCCCAGAAACCAGTAAAACGAGGACAGTGGGTGGAAGATAGTGAACACGTACAGCATTGAGTGAATGGACCACAGACCTGGAGGGCAGCCTGACTGGTGAGATGGGGGCTCTGGAGAGCCACAGGATAGAAGGTGTTCCATCCACAAAGCAATAATGACAAAAATAGAGAGTGATGATGAGAACTAAGACAAACAGCTTACTCGTTACTGTTGCCAAAGCCTGCCCTGTCCAGAGGAATGGGAGTAATTTGTCTTAAAAAGCACTGGGCAGCTGTCAACAGCCAAGCTTTCCTTGGCACATGCTAAACTTGACCATGTCATCGCTGCAATTTCATGGGAAATCGTAACAGAGTTAGACTTTAACATTTTAAGTAAAAGTCCAAACTTTTTTCTTTTTTTTTTTTTAGAGCTAAAATAAACTTTGAATTTATAAATAATTTGCTCAGAATTAAGGAATCGCAAGAAGGTAAAAGAATTGGAAAGATTTAGATTTAGGAAGGAGAGTGGAAGGGCAAATGCCAAATAAATGGCAGTGTTGTCATCTACTTAAATTTTCTAAAGACAAAAAGGCAGCATTATGTAATCACAAAAGAGTAATGAGTCACAAACGAATAATATTGTTATGTCAACATGAGTCATCTTTATCTGACCACTTTGATAATTAAAAATCAAAATTCTATAACCCTAAAGTTTTAAGTGGTCTAGACAGTTTTAAATTCTAATCCGATACAATGTCAAGTTTTTACTTTCCCCCCAATTTTACTAATGTTTCCCACAAATGAAGACTGAACAGAGCCTAGCCTGGCCAACCATGTTCTAGTCATATTCCCTTTATCGCAATTTTGCCCATATTCTCTACACAAAAACACCTGCTGAGCTATACCATCTTCTAACTTCTTGCATTTTTCTAATAGGAATTCTTGAAGATTATTACAATATAAGGTAGACAATTGCAGACAGGTTTGCATTTATTTTCCACTTTGATAGAACTGTAGTATGTACGCACCCACAAAGATTTTCAGCCAAGAATTTCTGATGAAAATCGAATAGTTTGGCCATTAATGATCATTAGTGTCACATCTAAGAAACAATTCTGGTGGTGTCATTTATTAACAGCAATCAAAACATGCCGTTATGGTCCTAATGACAATGTTTACTCATCTGGCCTTATTTATCCACATGAAAAAATAAGGCCATGCAACCACAAGAACTCTGACACTAAGCATATGAAAATCAAGAGCTTCAGTAGAGTGGAGGGACATCCTTGGGGAGAAATACTATCTGTTACACTTTTATAGATTGCTTTGTTGTTAATAGCAATGAAAACCTTAATAATCAATGCAGTGTGACTTCATATATAAGCAGCAGTGAGATAAGACACAAAAGAACTAAAAGAGGCTTTTGTTCCTGACAAGGCAGTAGAATAGCATGGGTTGCTGACCCCACCCCTACCCCTAGGTCAATTCTAGGAATAACTAACTGTATGAGCTCACTGTCCTACTTTCAATTCTATTTTGTTTATTTTTATTTTTGTCTTTTTTTTTTTTTTGAGACAGAGTCTTATTCAGTCACCCTGGGGAGAGTGCCATGGCGTCATCATAGCTCGTAACAACCTCAAACTCTTAAGTGAGGCTCAAGCGATCCTCTAGCCTCACTCTTTCTATTTTTAGTACAGAGGGGGCCTTGCTCTTGCTCAGGCTGGTGTTTTTGTCTTAAAAAATATTTAGTACTTTTCTTATCCTTCCTTGATCTAAGTTCCGGTCCAGTGGGTGTGTTGGTGGGGACCTCTTTGGGAGTCTGGTCTAGGCTTTGTTCACCCCTTGTACCCAAACAGGGGTGGTCCTTGGTGACCTGCCTTTTTTCTCACTTCAACCCCAGTAAACCTGCCAACATCTGAACAAGTGATGTAGGGGGAGGAGAGTGTGCGTGTGGGAAGCCCTACCACCTCCTGCTGAGTGCTGTAGACCCAGGTGACGTGGGGAGGACAGAGTCCCCTTTTCTCACCTCTTGCTTCCCCCCGTAGGAGCGATGCCAGAAGGTGAGGAGGGCACAGGAAAGGTCTTACCAGAGCCAAGGGGGAAGGACCACATTCCATTTTCAGGCACAGGCAAGAAATCTTTACAGAGCTCCAATCTTTACAGTGGCACTCAGAGATCTCCAGCAATGGAATAAGAACTAGATTCATAGCCAGGGACATAGAAATTGCCCTGTCTTAGTCTGCTCAGGCTACTGTGACAAATTCCACAGACTGGGTAACTTAAGCCAAACAGCAGGAATTTATTTTCTCACAGTCCTGAAGATTGAAAGTCCAAGATCAGGGGCCAGCATTGCCAGTTCCTGTGGAAAGCACTTCCTAGCTTACAGACAGCCTCCTCCCTACTGTCCTCACATAGAAAGTGTAGCATTAATATGTCTGGAATCAAACTCTGACCTGGGCTGTGAGGTCTCCCTCTCAGGTGGACATCTCAGAAAGACCCTCCTTACAGAGTCATTCCTTGATGCCTTCTTGATAATTCTGATACGGAAAAGGAAACCCTAGAACTGGGGTCTGACCTTAAAGCCAGGAAGGTTCTTGGCTTTACATAGGAAAGAAGTCAAAAGCAGGCCAACAGAGTAAAGCTTATTAAATGTTTATTAAAGCCAGAAAAGAAAAAGGGAGGTTGTCCCATAGACAGAACCACAGCTATTTCTCAGAGTAACAGAGTCACACCTTGTGAATTTCTGGGGTCTTATTTTCTATCTTCTATTTAATATTAAGTGCAGAGAGGATTATTCACAAGCTTTCTGGGAAAGGGGTGGGGAGTTCCCAGAACTGAGGGTTCCTTCTCTTTTTGAACCATATAGGGTAACTTCTGAGAGTTGCCCTAGCATTTGTAAACTGTCATGGTCCTGGTGAGAGTTTCTATTAGTATGCTAATTTATTATACAAATGAGGATATAACAAGGAGTGAGGTTAACCTGAGATCATTTTCTCGTGGCCACCTGGGTTCTACTTGGTTTTAGCCAGTTTCTCTGCCATCTCCTGTTTTATCAGAGACCTTGGTTTGGGTCTCATGTCTTTACTGAGCAGGGCTGCTGTTTCCTTATTACAATTTCATGCAAGACAAAAAGATTGCCTGTCCTTCAGTGGTAGGAGTTTCATGGTACAGCCACACAGTGCTTGGAGAAAAATGAGGGAGAGGGAGAGAAAGCTTGATACATGTGTAAGTTGAAAGGGAGAAAAAAGGAATGAAAAGGAGAAAGAAAGAGGCAGTGGGAAGGAACAGGAACGTCCCTGTGATGCTTAGTCACAGGTCCCAACATATACTACCTGATCCAAGCCCCCGGCACTTTGTGCTTGACCAGGTCAATGTGGAACACCTGGACACCATCTTGGCGGAAGTGTGCATGGGTTTATTTTGGAACACAAGGATGTTATCTGCATAGATTTTGTCAGACAAGGAAGTGGCCTACTTGGGAAGTCCTGTGGATGACAATATGCCCTTGATCCCAACAGTTTGACCTTTAAGTTTGAGTCAACACCTTGTGATCTTCATGCTCAAGAAGAAAAGACACAGTAAACTTCCTGCAGAAACATTTGCAGCACCTAAACCCCACAGTGACAATGGGTCAATCCTGACTTCTCTGCTGAGAATACAGGGGTGGGTCCTGGGAGTGGCTGGAACCCTACTCAGTGCCTTGAGGTCAGAGTGGCCAAAGGCACCAATGGTTCCTCACTCTTCTCCATATCCATGTCATCTGGAACAAAAATGTTGAAGGACTGAGTGAGGTGACCATTTGCAAAGAGAATTTTGAAGATGTCGAAGCCACTAAAGAACAAGGCAAAGGTGATGTTGGAATCCACAAGAATGTGGAATGAAAGAAGCCACTGAGCCAGCTGACACACTGATGCTGCTGCTCTTTCAGCTGGAGGGGTGGGGAAGTTACAGGCGGTGTGGCTCATCCAGACTGCTCCCGACACTGCTCTTGACTATAGTCCTAGAAAAACAGATTTTAGCTCCTATAAAGTGAAGCAGGCATATTGGGCAAGTCTAGAGCCCTGGAAGATTAATGTCTACTTTTAAGAACCTAGTTAATAATACTGCCCATCCATCATCCTGTTTCATCTTACTGACCTGAAGTTCAGAATACTCAGTCACCCATTTAGGCAGAAAAGGAACAAAGATCTCAGAGGATTAGACACCTGGCCAGTAGTCTTTTCAAGCATCTGAAGCTCAAGGACTTCTCACCACTAATGAGGAATTTGTAGCTTTAAAGAACTCAGAAATTGGCCTTAGGCCACCGAGAAAGCATTCCTGGATGTCCTATCTTTGCATGTCTCCATAGACACATGGGAGTAAAGCAATCAAACTCTATTTCCATACTCATAGGCATAAGCAGGAGACTTGTCCCAAATACAGAAGTAGCTGGGAGAGATGGCCCAGGCTTGGTTTGCTTTCAGCATTGTGTCTCCCCTCTCCTTCCCCAAATTTTGCCCATGCAGGCCAACAGGAGAGGAGAGCCCAGACAGACAGAAAAGCTCATTGGCTGAAGCTGCCCATGAAGCAAGTTCTCTGACAGTGAATAATGGTGAGGAAGGTAAGGACATATTTGACTAGAAAACATTTCAAAATGCCTTTTGTTCACAGTCAGAGCTCACAGTGTGGTATGCACTAAGGTGCCATCAGTTACCTCACATAAAGTTGTGCTTTGAGGGTGTTGCTTACATTGAACTCTACAGGAATAGGGATTTCTGGAGCTATATAACACCAAGGTCTATGCCCCACACCTAATTTCAGGACAAGGAAAAGGCCTGAGGGTCTAGACAAGCTATTATGCATCTCTACCTAGGCTTTCCCATGGGAGGGAAATTTAGGTGAGTGTTCCGAGACAGAAGTAATAGGGACTAAAAGATCAGTGCAGGTTGAAAGAAAACAAGTTGCTCAAGGTTACTGGGAACTCCAGGGATGTGAGGAAAGAAAAGTGGATGCTCAACAAGTATCAATACTGTGCACGGAGGTGCCCTGCAGCACCACTGGTGGTGTGAGCTTGTGTGTTTGCTGGACAGACCACACAATCATCACCATAATCCAGGGGCTACACAAAGATGCTGGTGCCACACTGGTACAGAGTCTATAAAGTCACCCACCTTTTAGTGGACCAAATGGGCTTGCCCTAGGAGTTTCCTGCAGCAACAATGATGAACCAAGACCGAAAGATCTTCCCTAAGAACTTTATTGAAGTATATGCCCTGCTGAAGAGAGAACATTTCCCACAATACTGTCCAATATAGAGTCTTTTTACTCTAGAAAATAAAGTTTTAGAGCCTGATATAATTCAATTTTGAAAAGTTGAATCACAACTTTTGAAATTCGTGTGATTCTTCTCACACCTTAGCATTATCAGATTTATAGTTTTGTATTTCTTAGATCATTTAGTATTTGTAATTCCTTGAGGTAATAAGTACCATTTCTCTGTTTTAACCAGAAGAGGAAATGGAGGCACAGAGAGGTAAATATGTGTTTAGCAGGCCAAATCACATACTTACTCACATGTGAACTGAGGCTGAAGAGTCAAAATAATTTCTCTAGAAATTATTTTCATTCAGTAGGGTATAATGGGCTCCCACAATAGCTCAATGAGATAAATTCCTCCTTCATCACTAGAAAATTCTTATTGATAATGTAAGAATAGACATAATTTAAACAGACATACTGACATACAAATAAATGTCTAACAATCCATATCCTCTGTTGTCCCTAATCAGTGGGAAACATTATCTGTAACCCACTAATCCATTTATGCAGATCACCAAATGGTCAGAGCATAAATCCAAATTCCCAACCATTGCTGCTATCAATGGGGACTAATTTGTAAACAAACCAAAAAATGAAAAACAGCCAGATATGGTGGCTCATGCCTGTAATCCTAGGTCAAGAGTTTGAGGCCAACCTGGGCAACACAGTTTGAGACCAGCTTATAAGAACCTATCTCTACAAAAAAATAAAATAAAATAAAATTCTCAAAAAAAAATAAATAAAATAAAAATAAACCTCAAAATTAGTACAGAGGGGGGAATCTATATAACAGAGAATGGACAAAATTTAAGTTCTATTATTGTTTGGGATCTGCCTCTACAAGTCAAGAAAAGACATGGTGGGCTGAAGCTGCCTGTGAAGCAACTTCTCTGACAATGATTCTGCCTGGTTTGGTCAAGCGACTCCATTGCACATCTCAATAAATGACCTCTAAACCTATTCAGAAAATAAAAGATCTGGTTACAAAAGGTAGAGATGTAAATTTAAAATATAAAAAATAAATGAAAGATTATTTTCAAAAGAGGGCATAATCATGACTCTTATGCAGATGCAAGATGAACATTTGTCAAAGGTTTATTTAAATTATTAATTAATGAGGAAAACAATAAATGCCTCAACTGGCTCAGAGGAGAATCCAGAGTAACACATACTATATCATGTACAAATGATGTGTGCTGAAATTAATTTAAGATAGATACAAAATGGCACTATCCTTAGGACAATAATCATTCTACTAGACATGACTGATTGTATATATAAATGAATGAGAATCATTCTCATTATTAACAGTTTCCTACAATTTACAGAGTTGAAAAAAGCTCAAAGATTGAAAGGTAAAGATAACCTGAAAAAAATTCACTAATCAGAAAAGTAAGTAATTCTTTTTTTTTTTTTTTTGGCATTTCCTAAGTTTTTGTACAATATTTCATAGCATTCCAATATGCCTCAAGAAGTAACATCTAGTGAAAGTACTTGTGACTCATACTTCTGCTACTCTGTGTTGCACCAAAGAAAGGTTTTTTTCCCAATCTCCAGCTCTCAGATTGTTAATATACCCCCCAAATCATATCCAGTGATGAGGGTATATTCCAGGAATGGTTCATTGTAAGCAAATATATCATTACATTTTACATAATAATAGATTACAATGAAAAAAATTACAAAGTTCTCTTGGTAGATACAGGAAAACATATCTTTTTAAAAAATGTAAATTTATTATTTTAAAACATTTTAGTAGACAAGAAATTTCTTTAACTGGGTAGTAGTTATATACCAAAAATGCATAATAATACTTAAGGGGGAATTTTAAAGATATCCTTTATAAACTGGCTACAAGACAAAAAATATATTTAAAGCCCCCCCCCCCCAAATCTGGGAAATTGAGTTGGAAATTCTTTATATTTATATATTTAAGGAGAAACGACATCTTCGTGATATGAAGTCATCCCAACTCAGAGCATAAAAAACCTCTCCATTTATTAAGATTTGTTTTATTCCCTTTAGAACAGTTTTATTTTTACTTCACAGTAAAATTATTTATAATAATTTTTTGTTAATTCTTAGATATTTTATAAATTTTGTTGCTACTATGAATTTTTTTTGTTTGTTTGTTTTGTTTTGTTTTGTTTTTTTGTAGAGACAGAGTCTCACTTTATCGCCCTCGGTAGAGTGCCATGGCATCACACAGCTCACAGCAACTTCCAACTCCTGGGCTTAGGCGATTCTCTTGCCTCAGCCTCCCGAGTAGCTGGGACTACAGGTGCCTGCCACAAGGCCCGGCTATTTTTTTGTTGCAGTTTTGCCAGGGCTGGGTTTGAACCCACTACCCTGAGTATATGGGGCCGGCGCCCTACCCACTGAGCCACAGGTGCCGCCCACTACTCTGAATTTTTTAATTTTCTAGTTGATTATTGTCATTATAAAGTTTTTGTAAATTGGTCTTATATCCCAGAAACACTAATAAGTTGCTGTATATTTTATTAGTTTTTTTGATGTAGAGAATAATATTATCTATAAATTACACCAATTTTACTCCTTCTTTTCCAGTTCATACATCCATTCTTTCTCAACTTTAAGTATTGATTTTTGGTTTCAGAGGGCAATTTGGCCAATATCTTTTTTTTCCAATAATAGCTTTAGTGAGATACAATTCACATACCATATACTCATCGATTTAAAGTGTACAATTCAATAGTTTATAACATATTCACAGAGTTGTGCAATATCACCATAATTAAGAAGTTCAGTTCCATAAAGAACACTATGGACAAAGTTAAAAACTAATAGATTGAGAGAAGATATTTCCAATATCTAAATCAAAAAAAAAAAAAAAAGAGAAACTACTACATAGAAAACAGGTCAGATGACTATTAGCCATCTGGAGCAACACTTAAACAGAAAACAATGGAGAATGCCTTCAAATTTTTGATAAAGGAATAGTTTCAACCTAAAAGCCTATACCCAGCCAAATTCCCAATTTTAATTTTTATAAGATCCATGTTTTTCGCAGATTAAAATTTTTTTTATTTTTTTATTGAATCATAACTGTATACATTGATATGATCATGGGGCATCATACACTCACTTCATAGACCATTTGACACATTTTTATCACAATGGTTAACATAGCCCTTCCGGCGTTAAATAAAAATACCTCTTACAATCACTGTCAGGTGGCATGAAAACCTGGTTGCATCCTATTGATACTTTCTCATAAAATTAAGACAGGGCCAACCAATATCGAAGCATCAAGAGACAGAGAGTAAAATAAAGACATTTCAAACCTGCCGAGATTCTGTTTTCTGCGCATACACTTCTTGTAGGGCTATGATAACAAGTTAGCACAAACTAACTGGTTTAAAATAACAGAAATTTATTGTCTCACAATTCTGGAGGCTGGAAGTCCAAAATCAAGAGGCTGACAGGGTGGGTTGTTTCTTGGAGACTCAGAAAGAGAATTAGTCAATGCCTCACTCCTGGATTCTGGAGGTTCCTGCCTTCCATCCATTCTTGGTTTGGGGGAGCAGAACTCCAGTCTCTGCCTCCGTCATGTGGCATTCTCCCCGTGTGTTTAATCATCCCACCCAGGCCCCTTCATTTCAAATCAAATAAATATGCCTATGTCTCCTCTCTTCCTGCAAAAATGCCAGTCATCATATTGGACTAGGGCCCCACCCTAATGACCTCATCTTAACTTGGTTGCTTATATAAAGCCTCTATTTGCAAATAAGGTCAAATCAGGGATTAAAACTTCAATATATCTTTCTGGGAAACACAATTTAACCCTTAACACTTTCTAAAGACTTTAGGGAAAATATGCTCTGGCAAAACAAATGAATGAACCAAAACCAAGGAAGGCAAAAGATCCAAGAAAACAGGAATCCTACAGAGGACAGTGGTGATGCAGATCCCAGATCATGGCTGGATAGCAGAGCTGAACAGCAATCCATCCACTTTAGAGAATGGAGAGCAAAAGGATGGAAAGCTCTAAGAGGAAGAAATGAAACTTATGGACCACTTGATGTATTACAGTGTGTGGGGAGAAAATCTGAGAGATTTAAACAACCACAACGAAAAGGGAAAATTAAGAATACAAATATGCAAGTTTTAAAAAGTAACAATTAACTCTAGAAAAAATTATATTTTACACATAAAAAAAGGAAACAATAATTTAAAAATACTTAGCTCTGCAGTAAACAATATTTACATAAGCCTAATCATGAAAGCACTAAATATTGATGTACTCAAAAAACTTTTTGGAAGGTTAGAGAATGGAAAGTGAATGACATTTATGAGGCCAAAAGCCTCAACTGTCGTAACAGGAAATCAATAGATAATGTCAAACTGATAAAAAAAAAATCCAGAAATGCCATTCTAAGCATAATCTTAAGAAGCACATAGATCAATACAAAAAGAAATAGCTAAGATAGTTAAAATGTTTGCCTCTAGGGAGTGTGATTGGGCTGACAAAGTGACTAGTATATGGGACTGCTATTTGATGTCATAATGCTTTTGGTAATTTTTGTTGTTTTAACTTTAATTCAAAATATTTTAAAACTGTTTTAAAGAAAAGAATAAGAAGGGGGAAATGTGTTTCCTGTGAAACCTTGCCCAGCCCCCTCAGGGAACTGTTCTTTCCTCCACTGAGCACCAACAACACTTTGCACATTGCTCCATCGTGGCCCTTCTCACATTTTTTACAGCTATTGTTAATTTCTGTAGAGCTGCCTGCCTCTGTGGATCCCACTTCCTATCTCAGCTCACTTCACCTGGTACCCAAAGCAACTCAGACAGACTGAATGTGAAAAGCATCCTCTCCACGAGAAAAATCAGTCTTTCTACATCTGATTATAAACCAGTCTCCAGTCATACTCTGGGAGGGCAGGGTCTGCAGACAACCCACTTGCCAGACCCATCCTCCTTCACCCTATGTGGGTCCCCAGTCTGATTGATTTGATTTCTAGGCCAGTTCCTAGCTCCACGCTCTACCACAGGATCTTGCTATGATTAGAGACTATTTCTGGACTCCCACACGCCATAGTTAGAATCTTTCACTCCTGTCTAGGTTCTGTTGGTTCCTCCAAACAGTCAGGGTGGATGGTACTTCCAACAGCCTTCCTTCCACTCCTGCCTCTCCCCCGTGGTTCACACACGTGGGCTGGGCAGTCCTGGCAGAGGGAGACCCAGGCATTCTCCTGAGAATGAGGCTTCTCTTTCTAAGGAGCTCAGAAGTCCCCAGCCCCACATCCCACCCAGGCCCCTTCATTTTCAATCCAATAAATATCTATTCTAGATGGCAGCTGGCCCAATTTACTCTTTTCCTAGGAGTATGTCTATTAATAATATCATTAAAAAGCTGACTTCTTTTTTCTGTCCAAATGCTGTCTTTACCTCTATAGCCTTGACACTAAGTCAAGTAGCTAGATCAATTTGGTAAATATTTGTTACTGAATGATAATTAAACTAGTTCTTCCAGGTTAACCCCATGTGACCATCTCAATGGGCTCCTCCTTCTTCTGTCTGCACCAGACCACCACTATTTCTGAGTTGTTCCAGTCACAACAGAACAATTCATTTCAGGTTCTGCCTCCCTGCTCTTGACCATGAGATCCTAGAATTTCTTCCTCATTTTTATCTCTTAATGCCTGGTTCAAAACATGGGACACAGTAGGCACTCGACAAATGTTTATTGAATAAATAAATTAGACAAAAGTTTGAATGAATAAATGAATCTCTTCTGAGAATCTCAATAGAGCCTACTGATGCATTTTCCAGCCATTAAATATTAACACAGAAGCCAGCAAAGTTTCCCGGAAGAAATGTTATCCATTCTTTAGAAAGTTTTAGTTGTCTCATTGCAAGATAAAAGGACAGGTTGTTTACTACGAGTTGCTTGGGAATTTCTCATATCCATCAGTGTCAAAAGGATAAAATATATAGTTTTCTAAATTCATTATGACTGAAAATCAGCCTTTATCAGTATACCAGCACTGCTATATGTAGCTGTGGTTGTTACAAGACCCCTTCAGGTGGTGAGACCACCCTACCAGAGAGGCCTCATCAGATGACTCTCCTTAAAATTAACACCCTCACATCCCCAATGCCATAACCAGAACTCCCTGTCACCCTTCTACTCTACTTTTCCTTGTAGCAATTACCTACAGTCAAGAAAGCTCACCTGAACCTTAGTAACCAAAATCTTTATTGGGCCACCATGGCCCATACAAAAACTTTTGGAATGATAGACACATTTTAGACTGTGCATCTTGACATGTGTAGTGACTACACAGATATATCCACTGTCAAAAACCTTGAGCTGTGTCTTAAAAATTGTTCATAAGTTCTCTTAGCACTAGAAAAATTAATAGAGCTATAAAATAAACTGTGCAAGTTTCTGTACTATATATTTCAATGAAACATAATTTGCTTGCTTATTTATTAATTTCTTTTTCAGAGGCAGAGTCTTACTCTATCACCTAGGGTAGAGTACAATAATGTGATCACGGCTCACTGAAACCTTGAACTCCTGGCCTCAGGAGATCCTCTTGCCTCAGCCTCCTGAGTAGCTTGGACTACAGATGCATGTCACCACATGCAGATAATTTTTGTTTTATTTTTTATGTTTGTAGAGTCAGGGTCTCACTATGTTGCCCAGGCTGGTCTCAAGACCTCAAGTGATCCTCCCCCCTTGGCTTCTCAAAGCGCTGGGATTATAGGTGTGAGCCACCACACTCAGCCAATATGTGTTTTTAAAAGATATACCTCTCAAATATCTGACTGAGCATTTTTTATAAACTAAATGCTTGTGGCACCCCCAGAATGCTGAAATACTGATCCTCATGTGATCATGTTTGGAGATGAGGCCTCCAAGGAAATAATAAAGGGTGGATGAGATCATAGGCGTGGCACCCTGATCCAGCAGGGTTAGTGTCCTTATAAGAGACACCAGAGTATGCATAGCAAAGTCAGATGGGCGCACAGAGAGATGGTGCCCATCTACGAGTCAAGAGAGAGGTCAGAATGCATCTGTGGTATTTTGTCATGATGGCCCAAGCAGACTAACGAAGTGGTGTAGCTAACTCACAGCCCCAGTGACTGCTCTCTGAAACCCATCACTGTGTCAGAGCTGTGGCCACTCTTCCCACTGGCTGCTGCCCCATCATTGAACACAGCAGGGATACTGAGGTGGGCCTGTTTCTGGGAGGGACAGGATGCTTCTGATGGGCTACTTTGGCTTTAAGACCTCCCATCACCCTTACCACAACTTTCTTAGACCTGCACCACCATCAAAGATTCCTCCTCTCTTCCCTCCACATGAGTCCGTCTGACATTACAGGGAGACAGCTCTCCCAGTCAACGCCTGCTCTGTCCCATGTTCTCTCACAGGCACTTTCCCCAATAAATCTCTTGCATGTATGATACTGTCATGGCATTTGCTTCCCAGAACTAACACATCTCCTTAGAAAAAGGAAAAGAGATCAAGTCAGCAAGTTATGTGGAGGGAAAAAAAATCAGCTCTCAATTAACAAGAATAGCTAGATTAGGGAAAACCTAAACATTGACTACTTATATGACAAAGTTGCCTGACTGTTCATTTCAGGTGGGGTTAACTGTGACATCCAAGGGAATTGAGCTTTCTTTGAAATCACTGACTTAACTTTAATTTATTGAAAACTGCTACCCAGTCTCCAAACACTTCCAATTTTAGCTTCTCGCCACAACTCCACCCAAGTCTTAAGCCAGAATCCACTAATGGCCTTAGCCATTGTCCATTAATTGTCAAGGACTTACAATTAAGATTGTTGGAAAAAAAACAGGTCACAGAGATCCTGAAGCAGGACATTAAGCTACCAAGGACTTGAGGGACTGGCTGTATCTGGGTAGCTCTGGAAATGACGCACCTTATTTAATTACTGAAAGTAATTCAGTTCATCACGCTGCTTCAGGCGGGAACAGAGTGTATAACAACAGCTCTTAATCTCATCATGCCTTGCCAGTGAAAGAAGGGGGTGTCCTGTCATTATCCGAGTGCAGCAGGGACTCAATGATCACAGTGGTATGGCTTGAGATTGGAACTCTGGACATGTTTGTCTGGGTTTTGTTTTGAGACAGAGTCTCATGATGTCACCCTTGGTAGAGTGCCGTGGCGTCAGAGCTCATAGCAACCTCAAACCCTTGGGCTTAAGTGGTTCTCTTGCCTCAGCCTCCCAAGTAACTGAGACTACAGGCGCCTGCCACAAAGCCCGGCTATTTTTTTGGTTGTAGTTGTCATTGTTGTTTGGCAGGCCCGGGCTGGATTCGAACCCACCAGTTCCAGGCTACAGGAGCCAAGCCTGGACACCTTTGTCTGAAGAGTCACGTTATATGGAACATGTTTTTCTTCCTAAGCACTGGGGCAGAAAACGTAAAGTGCACAAATCTTCTTACTTAAGGAGTTGTGTCTTCCAACTTAGAACTGTGATTTACTTTTTGGTGGTTATTTTCAGAAAAATAAAAGAAAGGGACCCAAGGAATTCATAGGTTATGTTTCTCCAGACACACTACATAGCTTAATGGTTGAGGCTTACCTTCTATGATAGGAGTTCACTCTCTGACTATACCACAAGTCAGTCATTGTATTTCCTTGGTCCATTCACTCTCTCACTCTAACTCACCTTTTCCCTTTCACCTCAGACCTCTACCACCTCCTCCCTATCTGCTCCACTTTTTCCCACTCCCCTGAGAATACTGAAGCAATCAGCAGAGAATTTCCATCAAAATGCATGTACTGACAGGATCCGTACTTATGTCCTCTGCCTTCCTAACTGTGACTGCAGAGGGACGGTCCATGCGTCTAGCTGATGCCAGCTTCTCCGACGTGCGCACACACACTCAAGGCCATCAGTAAGGGCATTTCTTTGTTCTCTCCTATGTTATCAATTTTCTCATTGCTACTAGATCATTCTCTTTTTTATTATTTGATTCCTTGTTTATTTTTTTTTCTGAGTTAGGGTCTCACTCTTACCCCTGCTAGAGTGTAGTGGCATCATCATAGCTCACTGCAGCCTCAAACTCCTGGGCTCAAGCAATCCTCCGTCTTCTGAGTAGCTAGGACTACAGGCTTGCGCTACCACCATGCGTGGCTAAATTTGGTATATGTATTTATACACACACACAGAGCATACAAAAAAATATATACACATTTTACAGAAGGAAATAACTGTATTAAAATTGTAATTGTCAAGTCATGTTTGACTTCTGCAAATACAAGAGATAAAAGACATAATATACAAAATAACAAACATAATTGGTATATATTGGGTATTACAATTTTAATACAAATTTTTTCTTTTGTAAAAGTGTAAATTTTTTTTTTTAGCACCCTCTGTATTTTTCTTTTAAGAGCTGGGGTCTCGCTATGTTGCTCCAGCTGGTCTTGAACTTCTGGGCTCACGCAATCCTCCTGCTTTGTCCTCCCAAAGTGCTAGGATTATAAGCGTGAGTCCCTGCGCCCTGCCTAGGTCATTTTCTTCAGCATACAAACGTGCCACTGTTTTGCCAATCTCCAAGAATGACATCAAAACCGTCAACCACATTATCAGCAACAACAAAAACAATTTGACTCCTCCCATTCCCAGAAACTGTCCACTGTATTTTCCTTCCCTTCACAGCACAATAAATGCCTCAGAAAAACTGACTATATCCATAGTCTCGAATTCCTTTTCTCCCATTCTCTCTCCAGCAAGGCTTCCTCCCACATCACCACCAGCACTGCTCTTCTCAAGGTCAACAACAACCACAGCATTGCTAACCCTAAGGTTCATTCTCAGTTCTCATCTTATTTGACCCAAAGGCAGCATGTGACACAACGAATGCGCCCTCCTTCTTGACCTAAGGTTTTCACTTGACTTCGGGGTACCAAGCTCTGCCGGTTTCCCTCCTGCCTTTCTGGGACTTCTCAGTCTCATCTGCTGGGTCTTCTCCCTCCTGGGCAGCACAGGACTCAGCCTTGTACCTGGTGTCCTATCCATCAACACTCACTTTCTTGGTAACCTCCCCCAGTGTCACAGTTTTAAGCAACATCGCTCTCCCAATGACTCCCAAATTTACATCTCCACCCTAGACCTCTCCGTTGAACCCTAGACTCTGATATCCACTGAGCTCCTTCACATATCCACTTGCACGTCTCCTAGAAATATGAAAATGAATATGTCAAAACACCAAACTCCTGACCTTCCACATCTCAATTAATGACAAGTCCCTCCTTCTATTATAGCTGCTCAGGCCTAAAATCCTGGCTCTTCTTTCTCTTTCTCTTACTCCCTCATTCAGTTTATTACAGATTACTATTGACTCTGTCTTCAAAATCTATCCAGATCTGACTGCTTCTCAATACTTCTGCTGCTGCTGGTCCAAGCCACCACCATCTCTGATTAGGACTATTGCAGTATGCTCCTAACTGGTCTTCCAACTTCCACCCTTGCCCCTTAGCGATCAATTGACATGGCAACAATGTCAACATGGCAACAAATTATTATTATTTTTTTTTGAGACAGAGTCTCACTCTTGGTAAAATGCCGTGGCGTCACAGCTCACAGCGACCTCAAACTCTTGGGCTTAAGCGATTCTCTTGCCTCAGCCTCCCAAGTATCTGGGACTACAAGTGCCCACCACAATGCCTGGCTATGTTGTTGTTGTTGCAGTTGTCATTGTTGTTTTAGCTGGCCTGGGCTGGGTTCGAACCTGCCACCCTTGGTGTATGTGGCCGGTGCTCTACCCACAGACCTACAGGTGCCACCCAACAAATTATTTTAAAATGAAAGACAAATCATGCCATTTATGTGGCTCCAAGTTCTCTCAAAATAAAAGCCAAGGTCCCATAGAACCTGACCCCTTCTCCATTCTGATCTCTCACTAACCCCCCTCTGCTCACCTTCCTGCGGCCACACTGTCTTACTTTTCCCCAAATCAGCATGGCATACTTTTCCTACATCCATTAGAAGCATTTTCAAATTTTGTATTGATCCTTCACATTTCTCGCTATTATAAGGGCCACATTTTCTTCCATTATATCATCTAGCAAACCATATGCATGTAGATTATTTATTAATTTTGTGCCAGCCAGCTAACTGAATTTGTTAATTGTTTGTGAAAACATTTTCTCAAGAATTTTATAAGTAAACAATTATACCAGCAGCATACAGTAATAATTTCCTTCTAATTTGAATTTTATACCTATTGTTTCCTTTTTTTTTTTTTATTGTACTTGCCAGTACCTCCAATATAATTAAGGCGTCATTATTAGTGGGAATAAGCATGTTTTTGGTGGATGTCTGTCATGGCTTTGAATTTGAACCCCTTTCTAAGTTCATACCTACCATAGGAATTTTGGTAAACAAAGACCATCTCTTAGGTGAACATGCTCTTTTCCCAGCCTCACTTACTACAGGCATGTGATCTGCGTTCTGTCACTGGGGGGCGCTCTTCCTAGGAGTTAGTAATGGAGGAAGAAAGGAGAAATGCTCTCTCCCTGTGTGCTTGGAGCAATGATGGCCACAAATTTGAGCTTTTGGTGTAGAAGTACAAACAAATTCTTTGGGAAAAGTTAAAGCCTTGGCATCTTTTTCTATATATTTGAAGTTTTTAGTGATATTGCAAATTATAAATTTAATTATTCTTTTCAAATACCTTGCAAATATATAGATATGTTAATTTTATGGCTTAGTTGTATTTCACTTACATTTATCTGTAGCTTTTAAAAAACTATCTGCATATACAGTCTTATCATCTGTGAATAATAAGAGCTTTATTTTTCCCTTCCAATTTTCACATCTCCAATAGTTCTTTTTCTTATTTTACCAGTTAGCACTTCCACTGATAAAAGCAATTTCAGTAGACATTTTTCTCTCACTTCCAAGCTCAGAGGGAAATCTTATAATAATTTGCATCAAATATGACATCTGATTTTTTTGAGGATTTGGGTTTTCTTAGGTTTGTCACATTAAATTTGTTTTCTTCTACTTAAGACTATTCTTAACTGTAAATAGACTTTTAACTTAGTGTCTATATCTGCCAGGATGACCATATGATTTCTTTCCTTTATTCTGTTAATCCAATGAGTTACACCAATTGATTTTTTTAATTTTATTTTTAATTGACAAATAATAGTTATATATATGTGATTTTTTGAAATATTTTTATAATGTGGGAAGTCCAAATTGGGCTAATTAAGAAACTCGTCATCTAATACACTATTTTTTTGGGGGGGGGTGGTGACAACATCTAAAATGTATTCTTTTCACAGTTTTGAAATATACAATGAATGACTGTTTACTATAGTGAAAACCATTTGTGCAATAGATAACTAAAGATTATTCTTCCTAACTGAAAACTTGTTCCCCGTGACCATCTACCCTCCTTTCCCATCATTCCCCTCTGTTTTGAGTATTAAACCAGTTTCACATTCTCTAAATAAATCACATTTGGTCATGATGTATTATCCTTCTAAGTATCAGTAGACTAGATTTACTAAAAATTTGTTTAGGAATTTTTGGTATCAGTGTTTATGAAAGACATTAATTTTCTTTCTTTTCTTGTAATATTCTTCACAGATATTGGGTACAAGTCTGTATAAGCATCAAAAACCTTTTACAAGATTTTTTTTCTCTTTTTTGGAAGAGTTTGTGTTAAATTTAGTATTATTTCATCTTTTGATGAGATGCAGAATTCACCTGTGTGTTCTTCCCTGTTCTTCAAGAGGTTTTCTTTAAAGGAGTTTTATTTGTGGAAAGTTTTTAATTACATAATCAGTCCCTTCAACAGATATAGAATTGTGCAGATTTTACATTTCTTGTAGCAGTTTTAGGTCAGTTTTATTTTTCTAAAAATTTTTCTCCTTAGATCAGGCGCAGTGGCTAATGCCTATAATCCTAGCACTCTGGGAGGCTGGGGCAGGTGGACTGCCTGGGCTAAGGAGTTGGAGACCAGCCTGAGCAAGAGTGAGCTCCCATCTCTAAAAAATAGCCAGGCATTGTGGCAGGCACCTGTAGTCCCAGCTACTTTGGAGGCTGAGGCAAGAAGATCCCTTGAGCCCAAGAGTTTGAGGTTGCTATGAGCTATGATGCCACAGCACTCCACCAAGGGTGATAAAGTGAGACTCTATCTCCGAAAAACAAACAAACATAAAAAAAACTCCTTTCTCTAAATTTTCAACGATATTGGCATGAATTAGCTCAAAATATCTTAATCAGACTATACAGATCAGATTTTGTGCTATTCACAAGGCAGACTCTCTCATCTACACTGCCTTCCTGATGGAAAGCTTACCTGAAAATACAGGTCTCGGGATTCCTTGTTCAGTCCCAACCTCCCTTCTTCTTACCGCAAAGCTCGGGCACCCACGATGCATCCTGGCATTACTGGATTGCTGGGTTTGCCTCTCTAGTGCAGCTTTACTCCAGAGAGCTGTGTTTTTCCAGTTTCATTTGAATCCTGCATTCGCAGGGGTTCCTGTAGCATCTTCCTGAATTATCGTTAACCTTCAAGTTTTTACTGAGTTTTGCCTGTGGATTTTTTTCCGCGTGCATAATCCTTGCTTAATTTTTGTGGAAGAGTCACCCTAACTTCACAGAATGAGTTGGGATTGTTTTCTAGCTTTTAGATTCTTTGGAGTAGTTTCTCTAACATAAAAATTGTCTGTTCTGTTAATAACAATTTATCATGAAAATCGGTAGACATCACCCTTAAAAACTTCTAGGTCTGGTGACTTTTAAAGAAATAGATTCATACATTTTCAATCTTTTCATTTTTATTTATCTGTTCAAATTTTCTACTTATTGGGTTAATTTTGTTTAATTTTGTAGAAAATTAACAATTTGTCCAGGCGCAGTGGCGCATGCCTGTAATTCTAGCATTTGCGGAGGCCAAGGTGGGAGGATTGCTTGAGGCCAGGAGTTCAAGACCATCCTGGGCAACATAGGGAAACTCCATCTCTACAAAAATAAAAATTAAAAAATTCTCTCAGCATGGTGACACATGCCTATAGCTCCAATCAGTTGGGAGGCTAAGGGAGGAGGATCACTTAAACCCAGGAGTTGGAGGTTGCAGTCATCAATGATGACCTCAATGCACCTAGCCTAGGCAACAGAGACGCAACCACAAAAAAAAAAAATTTTTTTTAACAATTTGTCTAAATGCTCAAATTTATGGCATAAAGCAGTATACTAAAATAGGTGATTAATAGATGTTAATTGACTGAAGAAATTAATCATGTAATCTTCTCCAGATTGATTGAATTATTTTTTCTTATTCCCAAAGTAGTTTATATAAACATCTTTCCTAAATTCAACTCATCTTATTACCTTTCTGAAAGAAATGTTTGTTATTATCTAAGAGAAAGAGGCATATTATTTCAAAGGAAACAGATTTTTCCTTGGGATTTTTATATTCATTTTTAATCTTTTGTATCATATCCTATGAAAATAGATTGATAATTTGATTTCTTAGAATAAATGCTGAGATATGTGTTGTTTGGGTCCAATGTATGGTGAATATTTGTGAATACTCCATCTTTGCTTGTTTTCAATTTTGTGGGCACAAAACCTTATACTAAATATAGAAATTCTATAGATAGATAAATATATACACATAGTTTGTTAGCTATATTATTTAGAACCTTCAGATCTTAATTATAGTATTTGTTTTCTCAATCTGTTAATTTCTGAAGTTTCTCACAATGGTTGGAATCTAGCCTAGGATTTTTCTGAGTTTTTGCACTCTCCAGTATCAATCCATGTTTGTGGTGATGAAGTTTTCCAGGAGTGCTAAAAGTTAGTGAGTTGCGCATATCAATAGTAAATATTTCTATTTGACTGATTTGTTGTTATTTGGCCTGGGATTCTATTTTAATTGCTCTTAATATTACAACATTTGCTTTTTTAATTTGAACTTTAGTATATTTTCCTTTTATTTTCAACCTTCATATGTGTTTGTTTTAGGCATGACTTTTGTCAACCTAAATTTAATTTCTATTTTATTTTAATTTTAATCCTATTCAACAGTCAATATTTGTAATTGCTGACAATTTTTAATTTACTCCCCTGAGAATGTTAATTATGCATCTTTCAAAGTTTCCTTCTACTTTTCATTTCCTCAGGTATAAGTTCTTCTGTTCACAGAATCATCAGATCTCTTTCATGGCATTTACTTTTCTAAATATTTGGTGATCTGGACTGTGGGCTCAGCTTTGAATTTGAGATTCCTTTTCAAATGTGAATGTGTTGTTTTTTTTAATTTTTATTTTATTTTTATTTTCTCAAATATGACTATGAGAAGGAAGCAGGTCATACAACAAGTTAGGATCCAAGCATAATTTGTTATCTGAAACAAGGGTGCCCATTCCTGCCAGGTGTTGCCAATCTGCCACAGCACAGCCCCTACTTCTCCTGCACAGATAGCTGCAGTCACAGGTGCATCGGTGAACAAGTCCCTCTGCCACTGAACACTCAGCATAGGAGTGTTGAGCAACGCCAACCTGCTCTACCACCAGAACATTGTTCCCCAACCAGTTGCCTTCCCAATTACATCAGGGATGCTTCTTCTTCCTTGAAGATTTTATCAGACATCCCCACTTCTGCTCTCACCATTGGCAGCCCTCTTCTCTTGGCCATATCTCTCAACTGCCTTCTCTTTCCTAGTGTATAATGATAAAGAGAATGCTCACTGTTCTCAGGATGCCAGTTCAAGTAAGCCCACCTACAACAGAAACCATTGAGAAAATTATGTGTAGTCATTATGGAAAACAGTATGGAGGTTCTCAAAAAACTAAAAATGGAAGTAACCTATGATCCAGCAATCCTACTTCTGAGTATTTACCTGAAAGATATGAAATCTATGAGTCAAAGAGATGTCTATACTCCCATGCTCACTGCAGCCTTCCTTACTCACAATAGCTAAGATGTGGAATTAAGGGATGAATGGATAAAGGAAAAGTTTCCTGCTTGAATACTGACCTCAGAAGAAATGAAATACCAGTTTCAGAACAAATTTGGAGATTGAACCAAACTTATCTCCAAACTTCTAAAAACAGTTAATAACAAAGAAAGAAGAAATGTATGGTAGGTTTCTTCAAAAAGCTTTGCAGTTCTCATAATACCCTGACTTTGTATGGCATAAAAGAAAAATATAGAAATGAACTATTTCTTATCTAAATACAATTTTGAAAGAGCATATAAACTTAACTTCTATTGGTCATTTCAGAGATTATTATTAAAGCATAAATATAGAGTGCTTCACAGGTAAGGAAAAACCTGTTGACATGTACCTGATATGTGATATTTTAAAAACCACTATGACTTCATTCTATGATTAAATAGAGGATGAGGAAAGACCAAGGATATCCAGCCTTAAAAAAGGAAGAAATTTTGTCATTTATGACAACAGGGATGGGATTGGGGAACATCATGCTAAGTGAAATAAGCCAGATACAGAAAGACAAATACCATGTGTTCTCATTTGTATGGGAATCTGAAACAAGTGGCCTCCCAGAAGCACAGAGCAGAATGGTGGTTGTCAGAGTCTGGGGTCTGGGGGAGTGGGGAGACGACAGTAGAAGGGCTCAAAGTCTTGGCTAGACAGGAGGACTAAGTCTGATTCTTTTAAACTATCAATTGTGCAGCATAGGAAATAATAATAATTGACTTCTGTACATGTCGATATCACTGAGAGTAAATTTCAACATGTCAATATCACTAATAGTCAAGTTAACTATTTGAAATGATAGACATGTTATTTGGACAAATTTAATCTTTTCACATTGTATTAGAAAATAATAACATTTTGTACCCCATAAATATGTACAACTATAATTTGTTAATATGTAATAAAAATTATAAATTTAAAGGCAATTGTAGAAACTTAAATACAAATTGGTAGTACATCCCTGAGACATTTTTGGCTGTCACCATGGAGAGAATATGATGAACATCTAGTAGCAGAGACCAGGGTGGGCTGGTCCTACCATGCACTCAACAGCCCCCCACCGTAGAGAATCATCTGGTCCAAAATGTCCAAAGTGCCAAGGTTGAGAAACTCTGTATGGAATGATATTAAGAAATTAAGGTAAGTTTGGTTCAATTAAGAAATGATTCATTTCTTAAGGTCTGATAACAGCATGATGATTGGATTTTTAAGGTGCTCTTATTGTTGGGAGCTACATAGTTAAGCATCCGAGAACAAAACACACAATGTCTGGGATTCGGTCTAAAATTCTAAAAAGAAAAAAAAAACAAAAATGAAGGGAGAATAAGTTCTAAGATGGGGAAAATATTAATTTTTGAAGCTGAGGGATAGTTATATAAGTGTTCATTATATTATCCTCTAACTTTTCTGTTTTAAGTTATCTGGAATATAAAGCTAAACTAAAATATTTTCATTAATTTTTAAAAGCAGGAATTTTGTATCATTTTCACAATCTGTTTATTTCCTAACAATACAAAATAAGATAGATATTCAAATTTCAATAATTTTACTAAAAGCCTGTGTTTGGGGGCTTAAGGGTTACAGAGCTTTCAAATGGAGTTCCTCTCTGTCACTTGACAGCTGAACAGGAAATGGAGAGTGTTTTGGGTAAAGGGTGGAGAGCAATAAAGCAAGGTACGAGGTAGTGAGGAAATCTGCCGAATCAGAGGGGTTAGGGTGTCGCATGGGTGAAAACGAGACTAGATAAGGCAGAGACATGAGGATACAAAATAGGGCTGTGATAGAAAATAGGGCCCTGTAGTTTAAGAGGAAGATGAATTTTCTGGAAATAGTCTGCATGAGTTTTTTGGAGGAAAAGAACAATGCAAAACAATTATCCTATTAGGTCTAAATGAACAACTATAATTGTATTAAGAGGAAATATTTCCGGTGTTATTTCTGTTCTGCAGCTAACATGATTCTTCCTGGGATACTGAAAATAATGGGAGAAACTGAAGGTTCAGATGAAATCCAGAGAAAAGAGGAAGGACTGGCTGTGGCTGCAAGGGCATGAGGTGAAGGGGTGTAAGTGTGAGTCACTGTGCAGGTTGGGATGAGCAGGGAAGGTGAGGGACTCTCAGCCTAAGGCTGAGGTATCAGTCAAGAAGGTTAATGGAATAAGAGTCATCAGACCTTTATAGAGAAAGAAGAAAATAATATGAGGAAGAAGGCAGCAAAGTAAGATTCATGCCAATGTGAGGCTGAAGAATGATTTGCAGTGAAGCTGGTCCACTCGTTTGTGTGATCTTGTCCAGTAGCACTGAACTGTTCACTGGGTGCACAGAGAAGACGGAGGGCAGGGCTCTTCCAAGGTTGGGATTTTGTCAGTTGAATATGTCGGACAAAGAAGGCAGAGGAAAGTCGACAGTATTTGCAAAGGACTCATTGAGTTGGACCACAGAACCTGCATGGGTAAGAAGGAAGTAAAGTGAGAAGAAGATGATGGGGATCAATCAATTGGCCGTCTAAATCATCACAAAGGATCATGTTAGGAGTTATCCCAGCAAGCAAACTGAAAGGACAGGAGGTCATGGTCAGAAAACAGGAGATGTGAAATTAAGACTTCAGATGGAGTAGTTTCTGGCAGTAAGAAGGCCCCACGTGTGACCATGAGACTAAATGGCTGAACTGGAAGGAAGCTGACAGTCAATGAGGTAGGAGATCAGAAGATACCCAGAATTAGCCCTAACCATGTGTCCTTCCCTCTTCTGCTTAATCGTCACAATCCCTTGGCTAAAAGCTAATGACTCCTTTTGGGGGGATATACAATGACCCCATAGGTTACATGAATGCCTGAGGAATCTCATTTCATCCAGGATGCTAAGGTTAGGTAGAGTATGGAGGAGCCTGGTGAGCAGAAGGGGTCATGGGGCCCTTCTGCGGCAGGGCAAGAGAGCTTGAAGTAGAAATGAGAGAAGTAAGGCCTGCTCCACAAACGTTGTCTCAAGGCCAGCCTGGCCGAATTTTACATCCTGCACATCTAATTTGATGTGCATGTTAGAGAAGTTTATACTCTAAAATTAGTCAGATAAATTCTATTTCATCACAGCTATTTTATTTTATTTTTTTTTTATTAAATCATAGCTGTGTACATTGATATATTCATGGGGCATCATTCACTAGCTTCACAGACCATTTACCAAGTTTCACATATACCCTTGTAAGATGCACTGCTGGTGTAATCCCACCAATCCCCTTCCCTCTACCCACCTCCCCCCTCCCTCTCCTCCCTTTCCCCCTTCCCCCTATTCTTAGGTTGTAACTGGGTCATAGCTTTCATGTGAAAACCCTAAATTAGTTTCATAGTAGGGCTGAGTACATTGGGTACTTTTTCTTCCATTCTTGAGATACTTTACTAAGAAGAATATGTTCCAGCTCCATCCATGTAAACATGAAAGAGGTAAAGTCTCCATCTTTCTTTAAGGCTGCATAATATTCCATGGTGTACATATACCACAATTTATTAATCCATTCATGGATCGATGGGCACTTGGGCTTCTGAAGCAGCATCACAGCTATTTCAATACTGCAAAGAAACTCCTCTATTTCTAGAAGGATTTTCCAAAAGGTTAACATCTCTACTGGCACCAAGAGTGGCTCAAAACAGAATCTGACTTCAAGCTACATAAGGATAGATTGTTCTCATCACTCAGTTGCTGTCCAATAGTGGAAAAGTCGGTATGTTCTTGCTAAACTATGAACAATGTAAGTAGCCTTCTGACTTCTTGTGGCTGCTTAGGGCAGATACATCCATACCAAAGCCAGAAGTGCACACTCAGCCTTATCATGTATTCAATCATCAATAATTTCTCTTCTTTTCCATACATTTTTACAATTAGTTTCAATGCCTGCTTCTCTGGATAAGTGAAGGCAAAAAGATTAACTTAAATTCTACTGTATGGCAGGTATATCCACTTTGCTCCTTTCTTTTATCCAACAAATAGTGTTGAAAATGTCCTGTGAGCTGGACATTCTGCAGATAGGGACTAGAAACAGTTCCAGCCCTTGAGAGATTACAGTAAAGTGAAGGTAGTGAAACAGGTACTTTCAGTACTGAAATGATCTAATCACTTTGATATTATTTATTTACTCCATAATGTTTGTAAGCTATGGGCCAAGTACTTTGTCAAGCCCTAGGAATAAACAAAGAAATAGCCCCTGCCTTGACAGAGCTATGGATAGCATGCTATGTGAGCAAAGAGGAGGTTATCCTGCCTGAGCAATCTAGGAAATTTCCGGGGAGGAGTTGCCCTCTTGTTGAATCTTGAATGCAGAACAAAGGCATCAAGCAGAGAGACCTAGGAAAACATTTCCAGCAAAGCATCATAATCAAGACATCCATCTGAGAACTTTCAAGTAGAGGGGAATGGCTGGAGCTAATGTGTGGCGTGGGGCAGCAGTGAGAGAGGCTGAGGAGGGCACACCAAAGCATGTGTTCACCACGTTCACGATTTTCAAATGTACTCAAGATGATGGAAAGCTGTTCAAGGATTCTTTTTTTTTTTGAGCTGAAGAAAAGCATGATTAGGCTGCATTTCAGTCCATGCTGCAGCAATGGGGAAACTGGCTTTGTGCCAGGCAAGACAGAAAGCAGGATCATAATTAGAGGCTCAGTGCAATAACCTGAAACAAGAAATACTAAGGGTCTGAACTAAAACAGAGATCTTCTTTTCCATACATTTTTACAGTTAGTTTCAATGCCTGCTTCTCTGGATAAGCAAATGCAAAATGATAAACTTAAATTCTATCTTATGGCAGGTATATCCTGAGATTGAATAAATTTAAGAAGCATTTAATAATAATAGGATGAAGGGACGGTTAGAAGTAGACACTGAAAGAATTGGAGGATGGGAGGCTGACTTCCAGGTGTTTGTTTGGGTACCCAGTGGATTATGGCATCATTAGCTGATATCACAGCAGGAAAAGAAACACGTCTGCAGTCAATCAGATCACCACAGGGGAGGTATTGCACTAGTGGAGGAAGAACAGTAAAGCAGGTAAAGTTAAACATGTAAACTAAAAATACAGTAGAAAGACTTGTCAAAATGATAGGACTTTTGCTCCGCCAAAGACTCTGTGAAAAGGCAGGCTACACTGGGAGAAACTATTCCCAAAATACATATTCAAAAAGTCTTTGTGTCTAAAATATATAAAGAACTCTCAAAACTTAGTAAATAAACAACCCAATTAGAAAAAGAGCAAGGTATTTCATCAAGGACATGAGCTAATATTTCACCAAAGAAAATATATGGCAAATATAAAAAAGATGAATGTTGAAAAGATGTTCAACATTTTGAACCCTTAATGAAATGAAATTAAAGAAACAATAAGATACACCCACACGCCTACCAGAAAGGCTAAAATAAAAAAGCAGTGATAACACCGAATACTGGCAAGAAGGCAGGGAAAGCAGACCATTCATGTGTTGCTGTGGGAATACGAATGGCACAAACACTTGGGAGACAGTTTGGTAGTTTCCTTTTTTTTTTTTTTTTTTTTGTGCAGTTTTTGGCTGGGGCTGGGTTTGAACCCACCACCTCCAGCATATGGGACCCGTGCTCTACCCCTTTGAGCCACAGGCGGTAGTTTCTTATTCTTACAAAACTAAATCTGGGGCGGCGCCTGTGGCTCAGTCGGTGGGGTGCCGGCCCCGTATACCAAGGGTGGCGGGTTCGAGCCCGGCCCCGGCCAAACTGCAACCAAAAAATAGCCGGGTGTTGTGGCGGGCGCCTGTAGTCCCAGCTGCTCGGGAGGCTGGGGCAAGAGAATCGCTTGAGCCCAGGAGTTGGAGGCTGCTGTGAGCTATGTGAGGCCACGGCACTCTACCGAGGGCCATAAAGTGAAACTCTGTCTCTACAAAAAAAATTAAAAAAAAAAAAAAAAACTAAATCTGGACTTATCTTTAATCCAGCAATTGAGTTCTTGGGCATGTATCCAAGAGAAGTGAAAACTTGTATTCACATGAAACCGTGAATGTTTATAGCAGCTTTATTTGTAACAGTCAAAAAGTGGGGGAAAGCCAGTGTCTTTCAATGGGTAGATAAGTAGTAAACAAGCTGACACATCCATACCACGGAGGATCACTCAGCACTCAAAAGAAACAAACTCTTTTTTCTTTTTCTGAGACAGTCTTGCTCTGTTGTCCAGGCTTAGAATGCAGTGGCATTGTCATAGCTGGCTGCAACCTCAAACTTCTGGGCTCAAGCTATCCTCCTGCCTCAGCCTCCCAGGTAGCTCAGACTACAGATGCCCACTGCCATGCCTGGCTAAATTTTCTATTTTTAGTAGAGACAGGGTTTTACTCTTACTCAGGCTGATCTGGAACTCCTGACCTCAAGCAGGAGTTGAGGTCAGGAGTTCCGCTTTGTCCTCCCATAGTGCAGGATTACAGCCAGGCATCAAACTCTGGATACAAGAAACTGGGATATGCTCGATGCCTGGTGCACAGTGGTTACAGCGCCAGCCACATGCACTGAAGGTGGCAGGTCAGAACCCAGCCCAGGCCAGCTAAACAACAATAACAATCGCAACAAAAATTAGCTGGGCATTGTGGCGGACGCCTGTAGTCCCAGCTACTTGGGAGGCTGAGGCAAAAGAATTGCTTAAGCCCAAGAGTTTGAGGTTGCTGTGAGCTCTGATGCCACGGCACTCTACCAAGGTCAACACAGACTCTATCAGAAAGAAAAGAAAAGAGAAATGAAAAGAAAAGAAAAATTGGGATGAATTTTATGGGAATTGTGCTAAATGAAAAAGCCAGTTTCAAAAGGTTGCATACTGTATTACTAACATTCCTGATAAAAACTGAGTTACCCCATGGATTGCACCAGTGTCAATTTCCTGGTGTAGATACTGCACCATGGTTTTGTAAGATATTACCATTGGAGAAAACTGGATAAAGGGTACACAGACTCTCCCTTTACATTTTTTTTTAAACTTTCTGTGAATCTATTAGCTATGAAGAGATCTATATTATAGACTCGTGTACAGTCCATGCGGAAAAGAAAGCAGATAATTGACAAAGCCTGTCCTTTGAAGAGACAGAAGAGTTGATTCCAGTCTACAGGTGGAGTGACTAGTAATTAACAGCAAGGATGGTGCCACTTCCTCTAAGATGGGGAACTCCTTGCAGATGCAAGGAGACAGGTAGTAGGAATGTAAGGCCAAAGTATGAAAAGCTCCACACCTACCATCCATTTTCCTTCTAACAAAGGAAATCATCTGTCAAAAGTGATGACAAGCTGGTGGATTATAAAGTTTAAGTGAGCTGACAGTTTGGAATAACTGTTGAAGAAATGAAAAAGTGCATTTCATAGAAACATTGTATTGCCCAAGTGTCTTAACCTCACATCATTGCCTACAGCACTATCTAGTAGAACTTTTTGAAGTGATAGAATATTGTGTATCTGTGCTGTCCAGTACAATAGCCACCAGCCACATGCAGCTACTGAGCATCTGCAGTGTGGCTAACGTAACTGAGGATGTGCTATGGTTTAAATGTGTTTCCCAAAGTTCATGTGCTGGAAACTTAATCTCCAGTGCAACAGTGTCAGGGGTCAGGCTTAATAAGAGATAACTATTACAATGGATTAATGTCATTGCCAGGATGGGTTAGTTACTGTGAGAGTGGGCTTGTTATAAAAGGGAGTTTAGGCCCCTCTTTGCATGCATGCATGTTCTCTTTCTCTCTCCTCTCTCTCTCTCTCTTTCTTGTGTATTCTCTCACCCTCTCACCTTCTACTGTGGAATGATGGAGCATGAAGGCCTTCATCATTGATCTGAGACTTCCCAGCCTCCAGAACTGTAAGAAACAAATTTCTTGGTCAGGCATGGTGGCTCATGTCTGTAGCCCCAGCACCTTAGGAGGCCAATGCAGGAGGATAGCTTGAGGCCAGGAGTTCAAGAACATGGACAAGATAGTGAGACCATGTCTCTACAAATAATAAAGTAAAATAAAGTAATTATCCAAACATAGTAGTGCATGCCTGCAGTTCCACTAACTAGGGAAGCTGAGGCAGGAGGATAGCTTGAATCCAGGCGTTGGAAGTTGCAGTGAGCTACAATGATATCATTGCACTTCCACCTGGGTGTCAGAGTGAGACTTGTCTCAAAAAATACATATTTTTGAGCTTGCCCGAGTCTTGTCCTCTCCTCTTCAGACATCATGTCCTTCACCACTCATTCCACCACCTTCCCCAGCAATTACCAGTCCCTGGGCTCAGTCCAGGCACCCCGCTACAGTGTCTGGCCCGCCAGCAGAGCAGCCAGAGTCTATGCAGGCACCAGGGACTCTGGCTCCCAGATCTCCTGTCCTGTTCCACCAGCTTCCGGGGCAACTAGGAGTCTGGGGGCCTGGGCCCAGGGATGGCTGGGGCTCTGATGGGAATGGGGGGCACCCAGACCAAGAAGGAGACCATGCAAGAACTGAACGACCGCCTGGCCTCCCACCTGGACAGAATGAGGAACCTGGAGACGGATAATCGGAGGCTGGAGAGCAAAATCCAGAAACACCTGGAGAAGCAGGGGCCCCAGGTCAGAGACTGGGTACATTACTTCAAGACCACGGAGGACCTGAGGGCTGAGATATTTGCAAATTCTGTGGACAATGCCCACATCATTCTGCAGATTGGCAATGCCCGTCTTGCTGCTGATGACTTTGGAGTCAAGTATGAGCAGAGCTGGCCATGCGCCAAGTCTGTGGAGAGCAACATCTATGGGCTCCGCAAGGTCTCTGATGACACCAATGTCACGGCTGCAGCTGGAGACAGACATGGAGGCTCTCAAGGAGGAGCTGCTCTTCATGAAGAAGAACCACGAGGAGGAAGTAAAAGCCCTGCAAGCCCAATTGCCAGCTCTGGGTTGACTGTGGAAGTAGATGCTCCCAAATCCCAGGACCTGAGCAAGATCATGGCACACATGAGGGCCCAGTAGGACGAGCTGGCTCTGAAGAGCCAAGAAGAGCTGGACAAGACCTGGTTCTAGCAGATTGAGGAGAGCACCACAGTGGTCACCTCACAGTCTGCTGATGTCACAGCTGCTGGGACAATGCTCAAAGAGCTGACATGTATAATCCAGTCCTTGGAGATGGAACTAGACTCCGTGAGAAATCAGAAGTCCAGGTTGGAGAACAGCCTGAGGGAGGTGGAGGCCAGCTATACCACACAGATGGAGCAACTCAATGGGGTCCTGCTGCATTTGGAGTCAGGGATGGCACAGACCTGGGCAGAGGGGCAGCGCCAGGCCCAGGAGTAAGAGGAACTGCTGAACATCAAGGTCAAGCTAGAGGCTGAGATCGCCACCTACCACCACCTGCTGGAAGATGGGGAGGCCTTCAACCTTGGTGATGCCCTGGATAGCAGCAACCCCATGCAAACCATCCAAAAAACTACCACCCTCAGGATAGTGGACAACAAAGTGGTGTCTGAGACCAATGACACCAAAGTTCTGAGACACTGAGGCAGGAGAGCAGCGTGCCCTTATACCAATAAAGAGTTCAGAGGTCAAAAACAAATGCGTATTTTTTTCTTTATAAACTACCCCATCTATGGTATTCTATTATAGTAACACACAGTGAACTAAAACAGAAGTGATTTTATTTGTATTTAATTTTAATTTAAATAGCCACATATGGCTAGTGGCTACCCTAGTGAAGCTAACAGGTGCCCATAACAGGGAAGTTATAAACGTTCAATGACAAAATGGTCCCTTTGGATAGTAAAGATCCAGACCTAAAACCCAATTTTCTTCCCAGTATTAGAATATATCATTTTATTCTCCTTTTATATTATTCACAATTCAGTTTGTACTGAAATTGCCATCCACTATGAAATCCTTGATTCTCCACCTTTCAAACAATTCCATCTACTATTATTTCTGAATTTCAATCCTTTTTACCATACTTGTATCCCAAACTACTTTGGCAGCAATGTCTTACTAAAGCACAGCTAAGACCTTCTGAGGAAACTCAAAAATTATAACATACATGTTTTTTAAACCTTTCTGAACACAGACAGACTCTGGGTGATGTGTGAGCCTAGCTCTTCCCACGGTGTGCCTGAAGTGCTGAGGCTGTTTAATAGGTACACGAGCCAGTGACAGAACAGCCTCCAAATTCAACCATGGACTTACTACCCCACCTCAATATAGGGCCATTCTCCCCATATGTCACATGTCTCAAACACGTCAGCTACCTGACCTTCCTGAAGCCTAGCAAGGACTTTCTGGCCATGGGTCACTCAGTAAATTACTTCATTAAGTGAGTGAATCAATGAATGAATGAATACAGGAGTAAACAAATCCATGACGGGTGGCCCTCCTCCCTTCACTGCCAGGATACTTCTGCCCAGGTACCAAGTGAGGTGCATAATCCTGACCTTTCTCTTGCACCCGCTCTTTTTATTTTTCATTCTTAAAGGCAAGTTCATTAGTCAAGAATCTCAACTGCAACTCAAACAAGTACAGCACTGAGTACCCCTCTGTCACCCTACTTCTCATTTTCCCTTCACAGTCAATCATTCTGAAAGAATACTCTGACGCTCCCTCACTTTCTCTCCACAACCAGCTTTCCATCCTCTAGCACCGGGTAGAAACTGCTCATGTTAAGACTGCCCACATCCTCCTCATTGTGACATCAGTGGACTCCTCCTCTGTGTCTTCTCTGTCATTTCATATCACTGATTATTCCTTTATTCTTAAAACAAACTGTGTTGCCTGCTAGACCATTCCTGCACATGCTTTTTACAAATTCATGTCCCACACCCTTTATCTCAGCCCTTTATCTCAGTCACATTAGGATAAAGAATGTGGAGTGCCCGTTGATGGCGATCCTTCACATGGCACCTGGTCATGACAATCAGCAACTCCACAGGCAAAGAGGTACACTCCATAGGTAACACTCCAGGTGACAGGTTTGGAGGAAATAAGTGTATGACTATTTCTCCAGCAACATGTTCCTGACAGCCCTGATTCCACCAATAAAAACTGCTGTGCTGGCAGGTTCTGGAGATTCTCTTCCAGTCAACCGTTTTCCGTCAGAAGTCAGCCCTAAAGTCTGTTGACTGAATAAGTTCCTGGGTTTGCAACTTCCTGAGTATATGACTGGTTAACGAAGTTTTGGAAATTAAGGCGTTCAGTGATTCAGAGCCATCCTGCCCTCTGCTCACATGCTGGCTTTTCAGAGATGCTCCAAGAAGGGTTTGCGGCGCAGTGGGCCTTTTCCCTGTAACCTGAGCACTTGGCTAATGATCCTCAAGTGTTTCACTGATAGGGAAGAGCATCCTAGTGGAGCCTTTCAAGGGTAGCTTGCACATTAAAAATTGATGTGGCACTTTAAAGTTTAATATTTAAACAAAACTCTTAGTGTTTACTGGTACCACACATTTTCATCAGGACTGGATGTGGGGAAAAGTCTGTTGGGCTAGGCAAATGTTGCTAAGAACACTATTTAATATTCATGGGATATATTCCTCAAAAGTCAATTCAGGGGTTTTAGTCTCTGATTGTTCTAGAATGTTTTTCCTTCACCCTAAAGTTAATATTTAAGTTGGAAAGAATGACTGCCATCTCTTCCAATGGAAAACCCCCAAATCTCTGGTTCTACCACAGCCATTCTCAACTTTTATTTCTGCAAGACATTTAAGTGTGTCACCATTAACTATAAATGATAACACAAAAATTCAATTATTTTTAAAATTGTATGCACATTAAACAGAGGGAAGGAATAAAAGATGCATGGCAAAAATAAAACTGACCAAAATTTCAAAAAGTGGGGATTGGGCATCTATGTGTTAACAAATCAGGAAGAAGAAGAAAAAACAAAAGCAAAGAGCGTAAGGAAAACGACCTACAATTACATAACCTAGCTCTATCCAGATGGTGTGTATAGGGGTAAAATATTAACAGTGGGCTATAAAGGAAAGTGGGTGGTTCCAGAAGCCACAGACAAGGACCAGTCTCAAAACATTCTCATGACACCCCTGGGCACTGATGGTCAGGACAGCATGTTGGGGACTGGAAGAGGAGTGTTCCTACGTGTACCAGTTAAGGTTCTTGTTGCAGGCAACAGAGACCCACTCTGCCTAACTTAGACCAAAAGGGATTTGTGGGAAGGACTACCAGGCATACTGGAGAACTGACAGAAGATGGGGAGCAGAGATGTGCAGAGGGCCAAGCAGCTGAGGCGGGAACTCCGGCCTGATGAGGACATGCCATCACTGTACCTCAGCCGCTCTGACACCTTTGCTCCATAGTCACAATCCAGGGGAGATTGTCAAGCCTAAGTCATATATCTACTCATGGTTATACTGGGGGAAGGAAGAAAATAGTCCATTCAGTCAGCAGCATTTTTTTTTTTTTTTTAGTGTGCACTAGAGGGTAGGCACTGTTCTCAGTCGCTGGGATATAGCTGTGGGCTGAACAGACACAGCCTCTGCCCTCAGAGTACCTACATTCTAGTGGAGAGAGAAACAGGAGCAAGTGGTGAGGAGGGCTGTGAAGAAAGGCACAAAATTGCAGGGTCCCTGGACAGAGCAGGGGCAACTATTGTAGGGAGGATGATCAGCAAAAGCATTTTTGTGCAGACAACATCCGACCAGTAACCTGTGGCAATTGAGGGCCCAGACCGACCATAGGACCATCTGGGGAGATAGCACTCCATGGCAACTTTTGGCAATGGCCAAAACCCAGAAGCAGAACCGAGCTTGGCACAGTGGAGGCACTGCAGCTGTACGAGCAGTGAAAACTATGGTGTCAGAGGAACACTTTCCTCCCTTGAGGGTTTTCTTCCATGGCGAGGGGGCTCCTCTAACATAGCACTCCTGGCCATCCATTTTGTTTGCCCACTGACAGTGGAGGTGAATTTCCCCAATGGGAAACTGAGATGCTCTTAGTGGAGGGCACTAACTAGTACATGAATGTCTGCTGGAATTTTCTTCTAGGCATAGCTTGGTGAGTACACTTCAGAGTACTGAAGTCAATCTGTATTGCAATAATGAAAACACTTTTTGGCACCATTCTTACTTAAGCAAACTTATCTTCTTTATTGTTCTGGAGCAGTGGTTCTCAACCTTCCTAATGCCACAGATGCATTTTCATTGTTACAAAAGGATCAGGACCCAACAGTGGTTGAGAACCGCTGTTCTAGAAGATTAAGTTAAGAAGAAAAAAGGTGTAATAAATCTGTATGATTTATCATATGTATACTTTTTTTCTTTGAGACAGAGTCTCACTTTGTCACCCTCGGTAGAGGCTGTGATGTCATAGCTCACAGCAACCTCAAACTCTTGGGCTTAAGCGATTCTCCAGCCTCAGCCTCCCAAGTAGCTGGGACTACAGGCAACTGCCAGGACACCCAGCTAATCATATGCATACTTAATACTCACTGTTATCAAAATACAAAAGCAATTGACACAGTTTGTCAAGTTCATCAAAGTAAATTGTGCATAAGAAGAAAAAGTAAATGAATACTTGTCCATCTTATCATTTCAAACTTCCTAGGAAAACCTACTCCTGGGATAGAAAAATCAGAGAAGGAGACCCAGCTCTTACCTTAAAGTCTAATAGACTCACTCTATTACAGTCTCCCACGTGTCCTTCTAGATTAAGTTATCTCAGATCTCCATTATTCCCCACTGATTAGGATACAGGAACACAAACGAGGCAATAAAAGATTAACCTAACAATAACTCTTTGGTACCCAGGTAGTCTTTTTGCTAAAGATTCTTGATTTGGAGTTACAAAGTAGACTGAGTGATACAAATAAAATTACTACAGGTGAACTCCATGAAGAAGCTTACATGATTCTCCAACTACAGACATTCTGCTCAGCACTGTTTTCTCAGCCTCCTGTCCATAATGACTACTGTGGGAGATGAACAAGGCAAGCATCTGACTCCTCCAAGGATAGAGTACCTTTTTGTCTTTTTTCCCTCTTTTTCCAGGGATGAAGAGTGAGCCTCATAGTGTCAGTGAAGTGTGGGGCGGCCTTGGCAGAGGAGTTGAAAACAAGGTACATAGCTTTGGAAAGCCACCCAAACTACACCACCACTAAACTACTTCATCTGTTCATCATTTGAGTATATGGCATTAGATTATGATTTTGATCCCTAGGAAAAGTGCAAATACTCTTGGAGTAGTGGATTTCAGATACTACTTAGGTTTTCCTAGAAGACCTCACAGGGAAGAACTCACAGAGCTCTGGCTCCCTGAGGGACAGTGGTGATAATCAGTAATAGAAGGTGGCAGGTTGAGTTAGATTGAAATTTCAGAAATTTCAAGCCCCCTGCCCTTCTTACCCACCTGGGATCTTGTCTTCTCCTGCCAAGACTCTTCCAAGTGCCCTAGTGCCTCAGCACCTTTCTTTTTGTCCTCTAGCCTAGGCTTAAGCCTGGCTGTTGGGCCTGTTGGGCTTTTCCCAGTTGCTCAACAGGCCCATAAACACTCACATACATCATCTCATTTAATTCTGTGGCTTTGTTCCATCAGTCCTTCTAACCAAAATGTCTGCCTCCTCTATACCACCAACCCAAATTAAATTCTTCAGGTTCAAACCTCACTTCTTCCATAATGTCTTCACATGATCCCTCCTCCCCTAGCAATTTCCTTCTCATCTGAATCCAAAGCATTCATTCTAAAGTAATCATTTGGCAACAACCCATACAACCCTCACAATTTCTTTCAATATTCAATGACCTCATATGTCTTCCTTCTGATTTAGGCCATAATCAGCAGGAGGGGAACTACCTGTTTCTTCATGCTATTACTCAGGACTACCTTCTTTCAGTAACCCTGCAAAGTTCTACATATATCACCACATTCTCCACCTCAGACATACATAATACCACCCACCTTTCAAAGTTGTTAGGGATAGGGTACATTATGGTTCTAATCCATAGACACCCATCCCATTAACTGTGGATGATAACAGTGTAAAAAGATTTCTATTTTAGAGAATACAAAACTGAGACAGAGAATGTTAAGTAACTTGCCCTAATCACATTGCTAAGAAGTGACAGTATTATCAAGTGACACCTTGACTTATTGTGCCAGATTATGCTGCTCTACAACATTTCCAGAATCTAAATACCCACAGCATTTCATATAGTAGGTAAAGAGAACTAAGATTTTTTGAAAGAGAGAGACAGAGAGAGATCGATATTGGTAAAGAAATTGCAATATATATATAATTTACAACTAATGTTTTTATCCTATAGATGAACCTTTATAGAGCTTTAAGATGCCTATAGAACACTTGAAATTGAAATTAAATTGTACCAAACATGTCTACAACTGTGCATTTTCAGAGTGGAAGAGTCCACAGCTTTTATGAGATTATAGTGCTTCTGTGATAGTCATTAGGGCTAATTGTACATCTTCCAGCTTTCTTTCCTCCTAGCCCATAAGAAGAAGGCAGTCTTCCACCTCTAGAAGCAGATATGGCCATGTGACTTGGGGAAATGAAATGTGAGAAGTGACCTGTGGTACTTCCAGACAGAAGCTTTAAGAGACAAAGTTCACCACATTTTATTTCTGTCTTGTATAGTGATTCCAATGGTCAAAATGGCAGCGGCTCCATTAGCTCAGGCCCCTGCGAGTCTACAATCAGCTAGTTCCTCCTGCCAACCAAAAGTTGACATGTACTGCGAGAATAAATAAAGTTTTGATGTTTTATTCCATGGAAATCTCAAGAGCTATTTGTTACTACATCATATCCTCATGTGTCATCACTGAAATATATCCATAACCCTCCACTAAAGCTAAGACTGATTTTAATCTTAATGAGTAAAGTCCTAAAAAAACATGGTTTCTAGGAATAATATATTCTTCCCTTCGTACTGATGACAGAAATATACTAGATTGACTTCTATGTTAGTATTCCAATTATCTCTGATTAAAATTTCCTCTGACAGTAGCATAATACACATTATTCTGTTTCTTCATAAGTTCACACAGAAGCTTATGATGGTTAAAAAAAACAAAGGTACACATAAATGCTCCTAGTAGCTTTTAGGAGAGGGATATATGAGTACATGCAGCTTAGATAGGTCAAGAATTCTTCCGAGACACTGGTCTTTTTCTCTGTTATCCTGTTTATCATCTCGTGCCTAGAGTATTCTAATAATCACCTAGCCAGTTTCCATGGCTCCAGATAGTTCTCCAATCATCATGCACAATTTGGAAATATTTATCTCTCCAAAATATCATTTAAAGCATGTTGTTTTCTTTGTCAAAATCAGGTTTTGCTGATTTTGGTTTTCCTACTATCAATAGGACAGAAGTACAAAGTTGTTGCTTTAGAAGTCAAAGCCAGACCTAACATAACACCAATCAATATCTTAAGCATTGCTGTGATTGCTCAGCCTCCCTTCCATCTCTATAATCCATATTAAGCACACCAGTTGTCCCTTAGTCCCCTTAACAAATTGGTGTGTTTCTACCTCAATGCCTTTGTTTACATTGTTCCCCTTACCTGGATGTCCTCTCTGCCTCTGCTTATAAAAGTCCTTAAAAATTAAACTTTCATTCACTCTCTAGGATTCCATCTCAAAGGTTGACTGGAAAAAAAATATGAAATCATATTTATTGCAGGACTATTTATGGTAGCAAAAGACTGGAAACACCCAATTTTCCACAAAAAAGTAATGGCCGAATGACCTTGTATGGCCACACAATGAAGTACTACTATACACCCATAAAAAGTAACAAGAAGGGTCTGGATGTAGAGTGATCTCCGGGATACATTAAGTGAAGAAAGCACATTGGAGAAAAGTAGATGTCTGGTGTTAATAATTATCTAATGCACATGGGGTGTTTACTGAGCACAAGGGAGGCATCAAAAGGCTGGGGTTCAGGAAGAAGAGCTGAAAGGAATCCCTCTGAGGCACTCTAGCCTCCTTGAATACATTGCAGCAGCCTTCCACAGACTGAGCAGAAGGCAGAACAGATATCTTAAGGCAGAGAATAGCGAAGCCAGAAATGGAAAGCAAGGAAAGCTCCCTGAAGACCCCAAAAGCTAACATCCAGGCAAAAAAGCACAAAGCAATCTCTCATGGCTCAAAAATCAGACAGGGCTGGGTGCAGTGGTTTAGGCCTGTAATACCACTACTCTGGGGGCCCCGGTGGGAGAATCTGTTGTGTTCAGAAATTTGAGACCAGCCTGAGCAAGAGTGAGACCCCGGTCTCTACTAAAAATAGAAAAAATTAGCTGACTGTTGTGCAGGTGCCTATAGTCCCAGATACTCAGGAGGATGAGGCAGGAAGATCACTTGACTCCAGTAGTCTGAAGTTGCTGTGAGCCAGATTGATACCACAGCACCCTAGCCTTGGCAACAGAGTGAGACTCTGTCTCAGAAACAAACAAGACTAAGGCGAATGTGAATCTGTGCTTTCTGGCCCTTGGTTCCTTGTGGGGGTTAGGGGATCTGAAATCTAGAGGAGGTACCTGAGACTGGCTCCCACTGTAAAGACATATCAGTAGCACTACTGGCCTTGCCTCTTCGAAGACGATCAGATACCGTCGTAGTTCCAACCATAAATGATGCCAACTAGCGATGTGGCTGCGTTATTCCCATGACCTGCTGGGCAGCTTCCGGGAAACCAAAGTCTTTGGGTTCTGGGGGGAGTATGGACGCAAAGCTGAAACTTAAAGGAATTGACAGAAGGGCACCACCAGGAGTGGAGCCTGCGGCTTAATTTGACCCAACATGGGAAACCTTACCCAGCCAGACACGGACAGGATTGACAGATTGATAGCTCTTTCTCCATCCCATGGGTGGTGGTGCATGGCCATTCTTAGTTGGTGGAGTGATTTGTCTGGTTAATTCCAATAACAAACGAGACTCTGGCATGCTAACTAGTTAGCAGTCGGAGTCCCCCAACTTCTTAGAGGGACAAGTGGCGTTCAGCCACCGAGATTGAGTAATAACAGGTCTGTGATGCCTTTAGATGTCCGGGGCTGCACGTGCACTACACTGACTGGCTCAGCATGTGCCTACCCTACACTGGCAGGTGTGGGTAACCCGTTGAACCCCATTGGTGATGGGGATCGGGGATTGCAATTATTCTCCATGAACGAGGAATTCCCAGTAAGTGCGGGTCATAAGCTTGCGTTGATTAAGTCCCTGCCCTTTGTACACACCACAAAAAATGAAAAAAAAAAGAAAAAACAAATAAATAAATAAATAAATAAAATCAGTTAGTCCCTCTGTAAAGGAAACAGAGATCTCTGGATCTCACCAGTATTCAAATTCCAATTATTACTGAAGAGAAAGTCCTAATCCTGCCCACAAAAGACTTGAAGCCAGGGGAGAACTAAATCACATAAAAAGGTAACAAAGCCAACCCCCAAATAAGTGACTTATTAGTGGTCCCCTTTTAGCAGACTGAAAGAAAAAGGAGCATGTTCTTTTATGGGAGCAAATGTTCTTTTTGTTTTGAAGTTGAGGTCAAGGTTTTTTATTTATTTATTTTTTTTATTAAATCATAGCTGTGTACATTAATGCAATCACAGGTACAATGTTCTGGTTTTATATACAATTTGAAATATTTTCATCACACTAGTTAACATAGCCTTCATGGCATTTTCTTAGTTATTGTGTTAAGACATTTATATTCTACATTTTATAAATTTCACATGTTCTTTATCTCAATCTTTACTGTTACATTAAAGAAAACAACTACCATACAATCAAAAATTAAAAGTCACATGAAAGCAACAAGAAAATGTGACCTCTGAGAGATTAAGTGAGAAAACAATCACTAGAAATAGATCCAGATGAATTATCAGACAAAGACTTCAAAATAAATAAATACATATGACAAATATGTTAAAGCATCTAATGAAAATGTGAACAACACACATTAACACACAAAAGATTTTGCAGAAAAATGGAAACTATAAAATAAAACAAATGAAAATACTGGAAGTAAAAACTATAAGAGAAATGAAGAATTCACTCAATGAGCTTAAAACATTGACTGCCACACTAGAAAAAAAATTGTTTTTCCTTGGGGCCATGGTGTTTATTATGAAAATAGAATAAAAAATTTGAAATAAAATGATCCTTTCTAATTTAATGAAAAATTTGCTATGTTTTTATTGTTTTTTTGTGTGTGAGTTATATGCAAGTCACATGGCGCTAGAATCAGTTTTTACACTGTACCCCACACGAGCTGTATGTGACTCACAACATACTTATTGAATTTGCTTCTGAGAATTGGGTTGTCATTCCACAATTACTTAGTTGTATCTGGAGTGGAACTTGGATGGTCCTGTATGATGACCTCTAAGTCATACCCTCTATAGTATCATATCACTGCATTCCATCATATCAATTTCATTCAAAGAGCTGCCAGGCAAAATGCACAACCAGAAATAACAGTTATCAGAGAAGATAGTTCAGCATGCACGGTGTGCTTAGGTGGGCTGGCTGGACTAGGATAAGAGGAAGTGTGTGAGACCTGCCAATTGACAGTAAAAAGAATGAGCAGAGGTTGCACAACTTCACGAGACACTGGGCTAAAAACTAACATAAGTTAAATACAACTCAGACATTAGTTAATGTGTTAACAATAGACCAGACACTGCAGAGGAAAGAAATTGTAAACTTCAATACAGGTCTAAAGAAACTACATAAAAGGAAATACACACAAAAAAGGGAAAAGGTGTAACAGAGCATCTAAGATATTCAGAACAGTATCAAACAGTTTAATATACATGTTATTGGAGTCCTAAAAGCAAAGAAGAAAGAAAATATAAATAGTAGATATATGTAAAGAGATAATGCCAATAATTTTTCCAAATTTATTAAACACATCAACCTCAAGCAGAACAAATACAAGAAGATCAGCAAACTTCAGCAAGATAATTAAAAAATAAAACATGTAGGCATACAATAGTCAAACAGCTGAAAACCAAAAATGAAAATAAGATTTAAAGCAGTTAAAGAAAACTGACAGGCTGTACACAGAAACCTATGATACAGATGATGTCTGGCTTTTCATCCCAAAAAATGGAGAGAAAAAATGGAATGAAATCATTAAAGTGCTGAAAGAAAAAACTTTTTATCTAGAATTTTTCACAAGATGATCCTTCAAAAAAAATAAGACATGCTTAAATAAGCAAAAGCTCAGAGAATACACTGTAAGTATCTGTACTATATGACAAACAAATGATACCAGAGGGAAGCCCTGATCTCTAAGAAATTAGAGCACATGAAAATTAAATACCTGAGTAAATTTAAAAGAGTTTTTAATACCTTTAATATTTCTAAATTTCTAAAAATATTATTGACTATTTGAAGCAAATATAATAATAATATCTTATTAGTTTGAAAACCACCCAACCCTATTTGGCCCCCAAATTTAGTATTTCTCTTGACTTTCCTCTATATACTATACCTCAAATAGTTGATATGAAGCTTCTTTTTCTATAAACATGTCAGTTAATAAATGAAGAAAGAATTAAAATATCTAGATTTTGCAAATTCTAATAAACTAAGGAATTTCTAATAAATAATAAACTAAGGAAATTCTAATTCTAATTCTAAAACTAAGGAAATTCTAATAAATAATAAACTAAGGAATTTCTAATAAACTAAAGAAATTCTAATAAACTAACAGAACAAAAGAGAAACAACCAGAAATTCTGTAATTTACATATGCTGTACATTTACCTACTAACCACCATCCACGGAGTTACTCTTTTCAAAAATAATTTAACCAAAATCTGATTAATCCTCTACAGTTGACAGACTCCATATCTACCTACCAATTTACAGAAAATATACAGGATAGAAAATTCTCTAAGAGGCATTATCTCACATGAAAATGTGAATATATGTGGCTGCTTACTAAAAACATTCTTAGGCTCAGCGCCTGTAGCTCAAGTGGTTAGGGCACTGGCCACATACACCAAGGCTGGTGGGTTCGAGCCCAGCCCAGGCCTGTCAAACAATAATGACAACTACTACAACAACAACAACAAAAAAAAATAGCTGAGCATTGTGGTAGGCATCTGTAGTCCCAGCTACTGAGGCATAAGAATCACTGAAACCCAAGAGTTTGAGGTTGCTGTGAGCTGTGGTGCCACAGCGATCTACTGAGGATGACATAGTGAGACTCTGTCTCAAAATAAATAAATAAATGAAACATTCTAAATTACAGATATTTTTTCTTAAAAAAATTAGATGCACTTCTTTCATTTTCTGTTTTTTTATTATTAAATCATAGCAGTGTACATTAGTGCAGTCAAGGGGTACAATGCGCTGGTTTCATATACAATATGAAATATTTTCATCAATCTGTTTAACATAGCCTTCATGGCATTTTTCTAATTATTGTATGAAGACATTTGTATTCTGCATTTAGTAAGTTTTGACTGTACCCATTCTAAGATGCGCCATAGGTGTGGCCCCACCAATTACCCTTCCTCCACCCTCACCTCCCACCTCCCTTCCCCTCCCTTGGCCCTTTCCCCATATTCTTGTGCTCTAGTTGGGTTATAGCCTTCATATGAAAGATATAAATTAGCTTCATAGTAGGGCTTAGTACATTGGATACTTTTTCTTCCATTTTTGAGATACTTGCTAAGAAGAATATGTTCCAGCTCCATCCATGTAAACATGAAAGAGGTAAAGTCTCCATTTTTCTTTAAGGCTGCATAATATTCCATGGTATACATGTACCACAATTTGCTAGTCCATTCGTGGGTCGATGGGCACTTGGGCTTCTTCCATGACTTATCAATTATGAATTGGGCTGCAAAAAACATTCTGGTACAGATGCCTTTGTTATGTTGGAATTTTTGGTCTTCTGGGTATATACCTAGTAAAGGAATTATAGGATCAAATGGCAGGTCTATTTTTAGATCTCTGAGTATTCTCCAAACATCCTTCCAAAAGGAACATATTAGTGTGCATTCCCACCAGCAGTGTAGAAGTGTTCCCTTTTCTCCACATCTCTGGTTTGGGGATTTTGTGATATGGGCTAATCTTACTAGAGTTAGGTGATATCTCAAAGTAGTTTTGATTTGCATTTCTCTGAAGATTAAGGATGATGAGCTTTTTTTCATGTGTCTGAAGGCCGTGTGCCTGTCTTCTTTAGAGAAGTTTCTCTTCAAGTCCCTTGCCCACCCTGAGATGGGATCACTTGTTCTTTTCTTGCTTATACATTTGAGTTCTCTGTGGATTCTGGTTATTAAAGCTTTGTCAGAGGTATAGCCTGAAAATATTTTCTCCCATTCTGAGAGCCGTCTGCTTGCTATACTTATTAAGTTCTTGGCTGTGCAGAAGCTTTTTAGTTTGATCGGGTCCAGTAGTATATTTTTGATACTGCTTCAATTGCCTGGGGAGTCCTCCTCATAAAATATTCACCCAGGCCAATTCCTTCAAGAGTTTTCCCTGCACTTTCTTCAAGTATTTTTATAGCTTCATGTCTTAAGTTTAAATCTTTTATCCAGTGAGAGACTATCTTAGTTAATGGGTGAAAGGTATGGGTCCAGTTTCAGTCTTCTACAGGTCACCAGCCAGTTAACCCAGCACCATTTGTTAAATAGGGAGTCTTTTCCCCAGTGAATGTTTTGAATTAGCTTGTCAAAGATCAAATAACGGTGAGTAGCTGGATTCATCTCCTGGTTCTCTATTCTATTCCAGACATCTACTTCTCTGCTTTTGTGCCAGTACCATGCTGTTTTGATCACTATTGATTTATAGTACGGTCTCAGGTCTGGTAGCATGATTTCTCCTGCTTTGTTTTTATTTCTGAGTAATGTTTTGGCTATTCGAGTTTTTTTCTGATTCCATATAAAACGAAGTATTATTTTTTCAAGATCTTTAAAGAATGACAATGGAGCTTTAATAGGAATTGCATTAAAATTATATATTGCTTTTGGCAGTATGGACATTTTAATAATGTTGATTCTTCCCAGCCATGAGCATGGTATGTTTTTCCATCTGTTAACATCTTCGGCTATTTCTTTTCTTAGAGTTTCATAGTTGTCTTTGTAGAGATCTTTCGCGTCCTTTGTTAGGTATACTCCCAAATATTGCATCTTCTTTGGCACTACTGTAAAAGGAACAGAGTCCTTGACTGTTTTTTTGGCTTGGTTATTGTTGGTATATATAAAGGCTACAGATTTATGGGTGCTGATTTTGTAGCCTGAGACATCGCTGTATTCCTTGATCACTAAGTTTTGTAGTAGAATCCCTTGTGTTTTCCAGATATACGATCATATCATCCACGAAGAGTAAAAGTTTGATCTCTTCTGACCCTATGTTGATACCCTTGATAGCCTTTTCTTCCCTAATTGTGGTGGCTAAAACTTCCATTACAATGTTAAAGAGCAATGGAGACAAGGGGCAACCTTGCCTGGTTCCTGATCTAAGTGGAAATGATTTCAATTTAACTCCGTTCAATACGATATTGGCTGTGGGTTTGCTGTAGATGGCCTCTATTAGTTTAAGAAATGATCCTTCTATACCAATTTTCTTAAGTGTTCTGATCATGAACGGATGCTGGATATTATCAAAGCTTTTTCTGCATCAATTGAGAGAATCATATGGTCTTTATTTTTTAGTTTGTTTATGTGCTGAATTACATTTATAGATTTACGTATATTGAACCAGCCTGGAGACCCTGTGATAAATCCCACCTGGTCATGGTGTATAATTTTTTTGATGTGTTGTTGGATTCTGTTTGTTAGGATCTCATTGAATATTTTTGCATTAACATTCATTAGTGATATTGGTCTGTAACTTTCTTTTCTTGTTGGGGCTTTCCCTGGTTTAGGGATGAAGGTGATGTTTGCTTCATAGAATGTGTTGGGTAGTATTCCTTCTTTTTCTATATTTTGGAAGAGGTTTAGCAATATAGGTATTAGTTCTTCTTTAAAGGTTTGCTAGTATTCTGACGTAAAGCATCTGGTCCTGGGCTTTTCTTTTTAGGGAGATTTTGTATAGTTGATGCTATTTCAGAATTCAATATAGGCCTGTTCAACATTTCCATGTTGTTCTGGCTAAGTCTTGGTAGGTGGTGTGCTTCCAAGTATAGGTCAATTTCCTTCAAATTTTCATAAATATGAGAGTAAAGTTTATTGTAATATTCATTAAGGACTTTTTTTTTTAATTCTGAGGGGTCTGTTGTTATTTCATCTTTACCATTTCTGATTGATGAAATTAGAGATTTTACTCTTTTTTTCCTGGTTAGGTTAGCCAAAGGTTTATCTATTTTATTGACCTTTTCAAAAAATCAACTTTTTGATTTATTAATCTGTTGTATAATTCTTTTGTTTTCAATTTCATTTAATTTAGCTCTAATTTTTGTTATTTCTTTTCTTCTGCTGGGTTTGGGGTTGGAATGTTCTTCCTTTTCCAGTTGCTTGAGATGTCCCATTAAGTTGTTAACTTCTTCTCTTTCTGTTTCTTGGGGAAGGCTTGCAGTGCTATAAATTTCCCTCTTAGGACTGCCTTTGCAGTATCCCAGAGGTTCTGATAATTTATGTCTTCATTGTAGTTTTGTTCTAAAAATTTGGTAATTTCCTTTTTAATCTTGTCTATGACCCATCTATCCTTCAGCATAAGGTTATTTAGCTTCCATGTTTTTGTATGAGTATGCAGATTCCTGTTGTTATTGAGTTCAACTTTTATTCCATTATGGTCTGAGAAGATGCAAGGAATAATTTCTATTTTTTTTAATTTGCTGAAGTTATACTTATGACCTAGGATGTGATCGATTTTGAAGTATGTTCTGTGGGCTGATGAGAAGAATGTGTATTCAGTTTTGTTGGGATGAAATATGCTGTAGATGTCTGTTAATTCCAGATGTTGAATGGTTAAATTTAAATCTAAAATTTCTTTGCTTAGCTTCTTTTTAGAGGATCTATCCAACCATGCTAAAGGGGTATTAAAATCTCCAACTACTATGGAACTGGAGGAAATCAAGTTGCTCATGTCTGTTAGAGTTTCTCTTATAAATTGAGGCACATTCTGATTGGGTACATAAATATTAATAATTGAAATCTCATCATATTGAGTATTACCTTTAACAAATATGAAGTGTCCATCCTTATCCTTCCTTATTTTGGTTGGTTTAAAGCCTATTGCGTCTGTGAATAGGATCGCAACACCTGCTATTTTCTCCTTTCCATTTGCCTGGAGTATAGATGACCATCCCTTCACCTTGAATCTATATTTATCTTTTAAAGTAAGATGAGATTCTTGTATGTAGCATATACCTGGCCTGAGTTTTTGTATCCAGTCAGCCAACCTGTGCCTCTTTAGAGGACAATTTAAACCATTCACATTAATTGAGAATATTCATAAGCTTTCGAAAGTCCAGTGGACATTTTTAATCCTTTTGTGACTGTGGAAGTTGGAATTTGATCAAAAGTTTCTGGGTGAGTTTACTTTTTTGGTGGAGGATTACGCTAGTCATTATGGAGGATAGGTCTGAGAATATCCTGGAGCACTGGTTTAGTTATGGCAAATTTCTTCAACATGTGAATGTCATTAAAGTATTTAATTTCTCCATCATAAATGAAACTCAGTTTAGCTGGCTACAGGATCCTGGGTTGAAAGTTATTTTGTTTTAGGAGATTAAAAGTTGATGACCATCCTCTTCTAGCTTGAAAGGTTTCAGCAGAGATCTGCAGTTATTCTAATATTCTTGCCCTTGTAGGTGATTGTTTTCTTACATCTGGCTGCTTTCAGAATTTTCTCCTTCATATTAACTTTAGTGAAATTGATTATGATGTGTCTGGGGGATGTCTTATTTGGGTTGAGTCATGCTGGAGTTCTGAAACTGTCTGCTATCTGAATTTCAGAATCTCTTGGTATGTCTGAAAAGTTCTCTTGCATAATCTCATGAAGAAGAGACTCTATGCCTTGTGAAGCCACTTCGTCGCTTTTGGGGATACCTAAAAGGCAAATATTGGTTTTCTTCAAATTATCCCAGAGCTCTCTGAGAGAGTGATCTGTTTTTGCCCTCCATTTCTCTTCTTGAGAGTTTGGGAGCATTCGAAAGCTTTGTCTTCAATGTCAGAAATCCTTTCTTCTGCTTGCTCCATTCTGTTACTGAGGGATTCTGCTGTGTTTCTCAGATCTTTGCGGGCTGCAACTTCTTGTCTCAATGTGTCAAAATCTTTGGTCATTTGGTCTTTGAATTCATTGAATTCTTGAGATATCTTTTGGGTTGCTGCTTGAAATTCTAATTCGATCTTATTTGCTACCCAGATTCTGAATTCAATTTCTGACATCTCAGCCATTTGTTTATGCATGGGATCTTGTGCTGTGTCTGTTTTGTTGTTCCTTGGGGGAGTTGATCTACTCTGATTATTCATATTGCCAGAGTTTTTTCTTTGATTCCACCCCATTATTGTTTTTTACCATTGCCTCTGGCCATCCTCAGAGTTGGGGAGGTGTCTCTCCAAGATTAGACCCCAGTGGGATCACTCTATTGTTGCTGGATCTTTGTAGGAAGTGTCCCTGTGTAGCTCCTCTGGGACTGCCCCAGCCAGGGAGTTCTGGCTGTGGGAGCAGCTCCCCAGATCCAGCAACAGGGCAGGGGATGGTGCACATGGTTCTGGGAATACCTGGTACCCAGTGACTTTGGCACAGAGACCCAGGGCTCCAGCAGTCTCTGGCCTGGAGGAGGGCTCTGCACAGAGGTAGGGAGGGCTCTGGAGGGAGGGTGCAGGTCGTGCGCCTTCCAGAGTCCTAGCCAGACAGGCGGGGCCGGTGCAGAGGCAGGGAGGGTACAGGAGGGAGGATGCGGGTCGTGCAGCTCCCAGAGTTCCTGACTTTTTTCATTTTTATGTATTACCACAGAATGCTGAATACTAAATATGTTAAATGCCAATCATGTAAATTCAACACATTTAGTTGGAATGAATTAAATTCCCTAGAAAATGGCATTGATACCTTCTCAGTGTCTTAAGGGCTAAAGCCCAAATACAGTGTTTGATAAATCTAGAGAAAAATAGTTCTAAAGAAAGGCCATAACAGCCCTCATAAACCACTCATGTGAACCTGACAGAAAGGATCCTTGTGCTTAGACAACAAAACATTCTTAATTCCCCTGGCCAGAGTACTCAGCCTCAAATGCCACCTAATTTCCCAACAGTAATATAAATGAAGAGAACATATTATAGACTCTTCTATCTAACAATGAAATGACTTAATTTAGAACAAAGGCCCCAAGATCTACCACACATCCTGTATAGTACTCTGAGTATCCTCATCCATCTACCAAGACACTGAAAATATTACCCAAAGTGTTCGCTATGCTGTGACTTGACTGAGAATGAATCATTCTTAATGGATTTTTAGCTTGCACACTTTACTGTTATATTTACATTTTCTACTATAACTGAAAAAAGTAAGGATCATTTTCTCTAAGAAAAACCCAACGAGACAAAATGTAACTCACCAACACATGAGCTAAACACGTAAAGAAACTCACAACAGCTGCAGTATCTTTAACCATACTGGCTGATTGACTCCAATTCATCCACCATAACTGATTTAACATGAGAGTGTAATTAGTACTGTTGATTACTATCTGGTGCCAGATATCCCAAATGCCCCACCTTCGTGCTAATTAATCTTGAAAACTTTCCAAGCTTTCCTCTACCCTGCCTGCCTCTGTTCCCTGCATCAGCACACACATCTCACTCTATTCAAACAAACAGTGCAACACGAACAGCATCACTAGGTCTTGCACACAGTTGGTACTCAGTAAATGTTTGTTTATTCAAATCACTACTCCTTCATCACAGTTAATTCTCATTAGAATAGAAATTAAGAGCCAAGATTTAGGCTTGGGTCACTTTAAGTGGCATTGATTATAAGACCATGGAAATTTGTATGATCAAGGCCATAGTAAAAAGCAATCTTTAGAAAACCCAAGGAATCATCACAGTGGTAATTTTGTGGGAATACCCTGCTTTTTAGACCCTGAAACATGACGGGTTATTCCATTAAGGATGGATTCACACACCACCAATCTGAATGAAATCAGTCAAAGTCTAACAAAACAAGCAGCAATGTTATTAAAAATTAGGCTGCAGGGCTAAAGACACTAGATAGTCTCTAATCTTTTATATAAATATAGTTTTTTATTTCTTTTTTTCTTTTACTTTATTTCTTTTTTTCTGAGACAGTCTCTCATTCTGTCACCCTAAGTAGAATGCTGTGGCATCATAGCTTACAGCAACCTCAAACTCTTGGGCTTGAGCAATCCACCCTCCTCAGCATTGCAGAGTGCTCAGATTACAGGTGTCAGCCACTGTGCCCAGCTATAAATACAGTTTTCATTCAAATAGTTGTGAAGTAACTAAGTAATTTGATAAAGGATTGAGCAAATATTATCTTCAACGAGGATAAGGTTCCCAAACCTTTGTGTCCTGTGATCTTTTCATTCTGTTCTGCCCTTTTGAGAAGTTCTACAGTCACATAAATATGGCATTACTTTTGCATTCTGAGTAATGCAAAAGGTTTTTTCCAGGAGCCACCCATGTGGTTTAGAGTTCTTCTCATTAGAGAGGTGGCGTTAAAGAGTATGAGGTAGAAGAGATACCTAGAATGAGCCCAAGAATCAGAAGAAGCAAAGCAAAATATCCACTTTAAAAATCGTAATTCACTATCCACTCTAAAATAAGTTTTGTAGCACTTATTCACACTTCCTAATGGAAGTTACTCACAAATGCTCTGGGAACTAAACTCTGCATTTGAGATACAATTGCCTTGATAATTTGGTGACTTAATAACTCTTTCTTGGATAGAAAGAGCAAATGAATGGTTTAGGACTATGATTCACTGGCATTTTTAATTTGCAGCATTTAGCTTCACTTGAGAAGACAGTTCTTTTAAATGCTGAAGGTGAGTCTGGTGAGATTGCACTTACATCTCACCATCTCTCTTATCTCCAGATGGGCCTCCCAACATCTGCAAGAATGGCCCTGATGCTTCAACAAGAAAGAGTAAGATAGGGAAGGATCATCTTACCCATTCATCCACCAAAACTGGTTTAATATGAGAGTATAATTAGTACTGTCTTTAACTCTTCCAAATAGTACTTACACCCTGACACAGCCCTCTACCAAGTCCCCTTTCTCCTCCTCTCTTTTACTGGAAGCATTTCCCAAACCTCAGTTCCTACCACTCCCAATTCTTCTCTCTCCACATTTTTCCCATAGTAGGCTGTTTCAGTCTCAGAACTCTGACCTCTATGCTAATGATTCCTATCTCTTTACCTCCAAAATCAGAAGTATTTACTAAATATCTATAAAAATTAACATATTTTTTAAAATTTAAAAGTGATGGAAGAAATTATAAAGAAAAAATTGATCTGTGCAAAAATTAAAAATGTCTACATCAGCAAAAGTATACAAAAATAAAAGACAAATTATAAACAAAAAATATAATACAACAAATCAACAAGTAAATAATATAAATAGCATCATATATTACATAAATATTATATGTATTATGTATTATATACAGATGTATTTAATTTATAGTGTATATAAGGACAATACACATCGATACATATTAGACATGAAATATGCAAATATTATAATAAAATATAACAAATATTATTGTCTATAAGAGATAATTCTCAAAAGAAGAAATGCAGATCTTTAATGCATATACAGGAAAAAATAAACTTGAAAAAATGCAAATTTAAACAATTTAAACAGAAAAACAACTATAACTGTGGACGATAATCAAGTGAAAATGCTCATTGTATCTTTATCATAATATCAGTTTGGAAACCTAAATGCTTCAATAATTATGGTGCAATATATACTTGAAACTTTGGTGGGGCTTTAGGGGATTATCACATATTTCATAAACAATATACATTTTCCCAAACAGCAACGATTCAAACTGCTTGAGGAAATTTCCAGTTAAATATGAAACACTGAGTACATATACTTCTACTTGCTTCTAAAACTCCATGAAAATAACAGCAAAGGGCTAAAGACTAAGGACAAAGAAAAGGAATAATAGTGGATATACTAATGTTATGATAACATTTTAGAAGTGGAAAACAGATGGAGAAGTCAAAATTGACTTGGCAGAGCTAAAGAAATTAAAACTCAAGTGCATATGGAGGAGAATACCAATGAGAAAAAGCTAAGCCACCCCACAGAACCCCAGGAAGGCTCAGAATTTGGTGTTTCAGCTATAGTGGGGAAGAAGCATGTGACAAAATAAAGTCATGGAAGAAGCCCAAGTGTCCATCGACCTACAAATGAACTAGCAAATTGTGGTATATGTACACCATGGAATATTATGCAGCCTTAAAGAAAGATGGAGACTTTACCTCTTTCATGTTTACATGGATGGAGCTGGAACATATTCTTCTTAGTAAAGTATCTCAGGAATGGAAGAAAAAGTATCCAATGTACTCAGCTCTACTATGAAGCTAAATTGTAGCTTTCACATGAAGGCTATAACCCAACTATAGCACAAGAATATGGGGAAAGGGCCAAGGAAGGGGAAGGGAGGGGGGAGGTGAGGTGGAGGGAGAGTAATGAGTGGGGCCACATCTATGGTGCATCTTAGAATGGGTGCAGGCGAAACTTACTAAATGAAGAATACAAATGCCTACATATAGTAACTAAGAAAATGCCATGAAGGCTACGTTGAACAGTTTGATGAGAATATTTCAGATTGTATATGAAACCCGCACCTTGTATCCCTTGATTGCAGTAATGTACACAGCTATGATTTAACAATAAAAATAAATTAATTAAAAAAAAGAAAAAGAAAAAAATAATTGGATGAAAAATCTGTATGAGAAACAATAAATATCCCAGTTTCTCCTTCTCTTTGAGCAGTCAAGCAATGACCTTTGATTGTCCTCCAAAGAGATAGGAGAATTAATCTCCCGAGAATCAAAACAGAACACCTCAATACTTGAAGACTCAGGTATGGCAGAGCATTGTGGTGATGATGACTCACATTTAAAATGGGAATTATGTGAAAGTCTGTACACTGAGCTTAGCTCTCTTCCTCAACCTCATATCCAAGAATCCCAGCAACAAGGGATTACATCTTCCAGACCTGGACTCCAGGAGTTTCTCTGGAAGAAGTGAATGGTTCCAAAGCATAGATCTATAGATCTTATACTTTGGGGGGAACCACACAACAAAGATCCAACTTGGCCCCTGATCATCTCATAGCCAAGCCCACCAGCTGACAGATCTCACCCACCTGCAGAGATTCTGGTCAGCATGTTAGTGCCTCACTCTATGCACTGCCACAAACCACTAGAAATGGGAGGAAAGTGTCCTTCTGAAACAGACTGCAGCACACTGAAAAACATAAGTTGGATGGAACAAGGCAATGCATAAAATGGAAGAAAACTATAAAACTAATTAATAAGATCAGAAAAATGAGAAGATGTTGCAATAATGAAACAAGAACAAAGGAAGAAATTAGAAAAAAGAAAGAGCTATAAAAATTAAAATATTATGGTCAAAACTGCCTAATGAATCTGTCAGAATTTTGTCTGAACCACATATGGGATTTCTACATGGATTCCATTTAAATAGAAAGAGACCCACTAATAAAAGAAAAATTTAAATATTATGCTCTACACAATATATTATTTTCAGTTATTTTCAAATCATACCAAATAGGGTTTTAAAACATGGAAAAATGCTTATGATATAATATTGAGTGAGAAAAGCAGAAAATTAGGTATCGCAGGTATAGTTTTAAATATTACATAGGTATTACATTACAGGCATATAATATTTTTACCTATACATATGTGTGTGTATATTGCTGTGTGTATGTTATGACCCTCTCTCTACACTCCCTAGCATTTTTACTTCTCATACACTCTCTACCAAATCTAACCTTCCCTCAGGAGTGAGAAAATTTTCTTACCTCAATCATGGAAGTGCACACAATCCAATTTCCAGATTGATAGATATAAGGAAAAAACTTATTTTCCTGTGAAGCCAGTAGACAAACTAATATATGCCCACACAAGAGAAAAATTCAATTTAATTCAAGTTGGGGGAGGGAGAGGAGAGAGAGGAGAGAAAGAGAGAGAGAAGAGGAGGAGAAAGGGAGAGGGATTGGTGTCCTTTCACCTCACAACATAAGGCTGTATGCACACCTCCTCACTGAGGGGCACAAGTATAAAGGGATGTTACCTAACAAACACAAACATTGTAACCTAATCATTTGTACCCTCATATTAATCTGAAATTTTTAAAAAACTTACTTTCCTCTAATACTCTGAAAGTAGTTTAAAATAAAACAGCAAAATAAAGTATAAAAAGACCTTCATAATGCCAGTGTCTGATTAGGACAGTTTACCTAATAAGAAAGCTCCCTGAGACCTTGCTCATGTCTACTCACCCCTGCTTTATAGGTAATTATTACAAGTTTGGTAATCTAATTTTCAAAATCAAAGCACATTAGCATCAACTATTAAAAAACAGATCAGAACTCAAGGCAATTAAGGAAAAAAAGATCCTCTATTTACAAAGATAGAAGAGTAAGAAGCACATTTTTTATATTTTCTATATAATATTATCAAAGTTTTAAAAATATTTCCAAATAATCCTTCCACCTGCCAATAAGAAAATGGATGAATCAATCATAACAAATCTACACAATAAAGTACTATGTACCCATGAGAACAGAATGAAAAGGACATCTATATACCCATGTGGAGTGATCTTCTGGGTGTATCATGAACTGAAAAAGGCAAATTGTGGAACAATGTACGTTATATGCTACTTTTTGTGATGGAAAAATAGAAGAATGATACATACTTGCCTGTTACTTGGAAAAAAAAAAAAATGGAAGAGTAAACCAAAGCAAAATAAAAGAAGGAGAGAAGGAAGAAAAGAAGGGAAGGAGGGAGAAAGAAAGAAAAAAAATGGCACCGTGGGAAATAACTATTACTTTACCTCCTTACTCTGAAAAATTGAAATTAGAAAGAAAGAATTCCCACTGAAAATGGCACCCAGTACAGCCACATCCCAAGGGTAACTTCCCTCATATCCAGTCGAGCGTTGCATCAGCTTCGCTGTAAGCAGCGTGGAAGCTGTTCCACCACATCTGCACGATCACAGGCAGGATCGTCCCTTAGGGTGAGAGGCAGCATTCGCAGCGCTTCAGAAAACACTCCACTGCAACAGCGTCTTTGCCTATGACGTTCTTTTGGCCCACACGCAGGACGTGGCGTGCTGCGTCACTTCCGACTTCCTTTCCCTGCAGGCCCGGGCCTGGAGCTGAGTCGAAAGTGCTTGAGTACTGACCTCTTCGGAACCGAGGTGTCCCTTTCTCTTGGACCTGTAAACCACCTTGTCAAGACTGGAGCTGTCTGTCGCCTTTTCTTTAGTGTCATGCCGTTGGAGACATGGTAAAGAGCACGTTGGGACTCAAGGGCATGGACAAAATTCTCCTAAGCAGTGTAGGATATATCTCTTATGGTAACTAATGATGGTGCCACTATTCTCTATAACATTGATGCTGACAAGTCAGCAGCTGAAGTTTTAGTTGATATGTCAAGAGTTCAAGATGATGAAGTTGGTGACGGCACTACCTCTGTTACTCTTTTAGCAGCAGAGTTACCGAGGGGAGCAGAATCTTTAATTGCAATAACGAGTCCTCCACAGACCATCATTGTGGTTAGAGAGAAGCCACAGGCTGCAGGAGCTCTGTTGAATTCTGCAGGTGATCGTGATTCTGATGAATTTCAGCTCTGTCAAGATCTAACCATTATTGTGGGAATAACATTATCCTCAAAACTTCTTACTCATCACAAAAACCACTTTGCTAAGTTAGCTGTGAAAGCTGTTCTCAGACTAAAAGACTCTAGTAATTTGGAGGCAATTCATGTTATCAAGAAGCTAGAAGTCTGAGAGATTCCTATTTAGATAAAGGCTTTCTATTGGATAAAAACAAATTGGCATAAATCGACCAAAATGAATTAAAAATACTAAAATTCTTATTGCAAATATTAGAATGGATATGGACAAAATAAAGATATTTGGTTCCCAGGTAAGAGTTGATTTTTACAGCAAAGTTTGCAGAAATAGAACGTGCAGGAAAAGAAAAAAAAATGAAGGAGAAAATTGAGCATATTCTTAAGTGTGGAATAAGTTGCTATATTAACAGGAAATTAATTTATAATTGTCCTGAACAGCTAGCTCTTCAGTGCTGCTGGTGTTGTGGCTATTGAGCATACACATTTTGCAAGTGTGCAATACCTAGCTCTTGTTACAGGTGGTGAAATTGCCTCTACCTTTATCACCTGCACAGAACTGGTGAAGCTTGGAAGTTGCAAACATATTGAGGAAATTATGATTGGAGAAGACAAACTCATTCACTTTTGAGGGGTTGCCCTTGGTGAGGCTTGCAGTATCATTTTGCATGGTGCCACCCAACAAATTTTAGACAAAACAGAAAGATGTTTGCACTCATAATGCGTTATGTATTCTTACCCAAACTGTGAAGGATTCTAAAACAATTGATGGAGGAGGCTGTTCTGAGATGTTGATGGCTTATTCTGTGACACGGCTTGCCTATAGAACACTAGGCAAAGAAGCTCTTGCCAATCATCACTGTTGACAGTGCAGGCTATGATAGTGCAGATCTGGTGGACTGGATATGAGGCAAGGTACCATTGGAGATATGGCTGTATTGGGCATGACAGAAAGTTTTAAAGTGAAGCAACAAGTTCCTTAGAGTGTGGCTGAAGTAGCAGAAGTGATTTTAAGTGTGGACATTATCATTAAAGTGGCACCAAGGAAATTCATCCCTGATAACCACCCTTGTTAAACATTCCCATGTGCTGTTATCTTTAGACCAGCTCATAGCAAAGTTGTGTCCAAAAGACTCCAACCTCTTAAAGATGACTGTGGAATCTGTTTATCTATGCCAATTATAACCTTAAATTTGGAGATTTATCTGACCTTCTCTTTAAACATGGGTCAAATTTATTTTCTGTGTCATTATCCATATAGTTCAGTTGATTAAAAAGTTCATTTCTCATACTGTGCATTAAAATAAAAATTCAAACAATTTTTAAAAAGGAAGAACTAAATATTTACCCTGCCTTCGAGGAGAAATGGTAATTAATCCCCAGGTGATCAAGAAAATCTTCACATAAGACTGTCAACTAATATATATAGAACAAAAAATGGAATTTTAAAATCACCATTTTGCAACCCTTAATAAAATAGATTGAGAAAATTATAACCAATTGATGTTAAAACCATTAGTTAAAAGATAGCTGGGGAAAGAACAGTGCCATGTAGCTCCCCAGATTGCATGCTAATTTGCAATCTAGTAGATCAGTAGTGCAACTAAACCACATGATTTAGTTTATAATGAAACAACTTGACATCTTGTGCTTCCTGATGTGATGCAACATGAACTACCTGCTATCATCTGAGGTTTTCTGCCTATGTTTTACCTAAACCTCACCAAGGTTTAAGATCTGACTTCCAATTTATAAGAACCAGAAGAGAGGAACTAGTTAAAAGATATAAAAGACACTGCATAAGCTACCACCTACACACCAGTTCAGATCCTCTCAGTCTCACCTGTGTGCAGAGCCATTTTCTCAGTCCCAGCCACCCTTGAAGAAACCAACTCTGCATGAGCCCCAGGAGACATGATTGAGTACCACCTTACAGGCAATGTCTCATTGCAGGCCTTCCCCATAGACAGAGATAAGAGACTTTGTGGCCAGCTCTGTGCTCGCTCATGCATATACTTGGAAGAAGATGGGATTAGATTAACACTCTATGGTGAACATGATCTTTGCATTCGTGGCATGTGAAAACCAACAGATAAATTCTTCCCTGTTGTTTCCTCCTGACAGATCATCTTAAGGAGCAATAATTTGCATCCTCTCTCAGACGATTCCCACAAGATAAAGTAGGCTTCCTGTTTAATATCAGCTTGACCACACATCATCAGGTCACCTCACTCCTCCTCCCTGCCCCGCTGTACACACCCATGTCTGCTCCCCGGGACTGCACTCCTAATAGAGTTGTACACATAAACCTTTCCCCAGGCTCTGGTTTCTGAGGAACAATGTAGGTTAAGAATGACCCTATTGGGCGGTGCCTGTGGCTCAGTCGGTAAGGCACAGGCCCCATATACCGAGGGTGGCGGGTTCAAACCCAGCCCCGGCCAAACTGCAACCAAAAAATAGCCAGGCATTGTGGTGGGCGCCTGTAGTCCCAGCTACTTGGGAGGCTGAGGCAAGAGAATCGCTTAAGCCCAGGAGTTGGAGGTTGCTGTGAGCTGTGTGAGGCCACGGCACTCTACCTAGGGCCATAAAAAGTGAAACTCCGTCTCTACAAAAAAAAAAAAAAAAAAAGAATGACCCTATTAGGAAACAACTGGAAAAATCTAGCATGTGGAACATTCTAAATGATGAAAGTCATGGTCTGCTTGAAAAAAGAAAAAAAAAATTATATATATAAAAACACATATGCACATAGATATCTGTCTTAAGTAGGAGGAGAACTGGGGATATTTTATGCTAGAAGAGACTAAACAGACAAAATGACTAAATGCAACGTATGAACCTTGATTGGATCCAGCTCAACAAAACCAATTAGAAAAATGAGAGATACCAGTTACTAGGAAATGTGAAAATGAACTGGATATTAGTAATATTTGGAAATTATTTTTAATTTTATTAGGTTTGGTCTTGTTTCTTTGTTTTTTGGTTTTGTTTTGTTTTGTTTTGTTTTGAGACAGAGTCTCACTTTGTCAGCCTTGATAAAGTGCTAAGGAATCATAGCTCACAGCAACCTCAAACTCTTGGGCTCAAGTGATTCGCTTGCCTCATCTCCCCAAGTAGCTGGGCCTACAGGTGCCCACCACAACACCCAGCTATTTTTTTGAGACGAGGTCCCACTCTGGCTCAGGCTGGTCTCCAACCCGTGAGCTCAGGCAATCCACCCATATCGGCCTTCCAAGTGCTAGGATTACAGGCATGACCCACTACACCCAGTTTGGTCATGGTTTAGCAATTAGATAGAAGAAAATGTGTGTGTATGTGTGCGTGTGAGAGAGAGAGAGTCTCACTCTATTGCCCATGCTCTTGCAGTTATATGATTATAGCTCACTGCAATTTCAAACTCCTGGGTCAAGCAGTCTTCCTGCTTCATCCTCCGGAGTACCTAGGACTATAAGCACACACCACCATGCCTGGCTAACTTTTTTTCTTTTTTTGTGGAGATGAGGGTCTCACTATGTTGCCATACCCTTGGCCTCAAATGATCCTCCTGCCTTCGTCTCCCAAAGTGCTGGGATTTCAGGTGAGAAGCACCATGCCCAGCAAGAAAATCTTCAATTTTAGGAGTTGTGTGCTAAATATTTAGTGCTGATATGTCACAATGTATACAACTGGCTTCCAAATATTTCAGAATGTACAAATTTTGAAGAAAAGTATTTATACTCTTAAAAAAGATAAATACAAGCTACATCTCTCTCCTAGCAAAGGAGCTGTTCAGAACTCACTCTTTAAAAGATAAAATTTTATTATAGAATTTAGTCTCACCACCATGCATTAAACAGTGAAAGACTGTGAGAAAGTCTTTCAAAGGAAAGATAAAATGATTCCAGTCAGTATGTTGGAGCAAGATTGAGTGTGTGTGTGTGTGTGTGTGTGTGTGTGTGTGTGTGTGTTGGAGGGGAGAGAATTAAATATACAATCCAAAATATGTTTCTCAAACAAATACTAAGATTTTTTCTAATTAGATAATATCCCTACATTTGAAAAATAAGTTTTTACTTAAACTGAGAAGCTTGAATATTTTAGTGTATTTAATTGCAGGTAAGATCATTAGAATTTTCTAAAACAAAAATTGGTTATGTATGATCCTCTACTCAGCATGGTATAGTGCCTACAGCATTGAAAGCCAAATGACAGATCAAGCCAAATCTGGCTCAATTTTCTAGAAAAATGGCACCATCTGCTGGTTGGGCAAAGGCAAAATTCATAGATCGGGGCTCTTTCATAGGTCAAGGAAATCAGTTCCACATTGCGAAATTTTCAGTGTTAATCTCTGTGATTGGTAAGAGGTCAGAGTACATTCTATGGAAGGTCATCCCTTGGGCAGAGGAGAAAGATAACCTCTTTCATTCCGTTCCATTAAAATCCTAGCATTCTTCTTTTTGGTTTTAGCTGAGAATGAGAAGGCTGACCAGCCTATCAAGGGATATAGGGCCAAAGTACACCACCCTTTTATCATACCACCTCTTTCTTCATTGTCTAAGCTCCATCATTTATTGAATAAGATTCTAACATCTCTGCTCTCATTTCTGCTTTGCTTTTGTAGAAATATCCAATAATCTGGTGGTAAATTCATAGAATGATGAATTTACTTTGTCCCCAAGGAGGAGATGACCAAGATTTCAAATTCTCAAACAGCCTCAATACAGCCAGAAGTTTCAGAGGGTTATGTGCCCCAAAAGGACACTCCTAAAAAATGAAGATTTGGGTTCAGATTACTCAAATTTTTCTCTGGTTTCCTAACCAGTTGGGCTGCACCAAACAGAAAAAAATTAAGCAGAGCTTTCCTTCCTTCCTTCCTTCCTTCCTTCCTTCCTTCCTTCCTTCCTTCCTTCCTTCCTTCCTTCCCTCCCTCCCTCCCTCCCTCCCTCCCTCCCTCCTTCCTTCCTTCCTTCCTTCCTTCCTTCCTTCCTTCCCTCCTTCCCTCCCTCCCTCCCTCCCTCCCTCCCTCCCTTCTACCCTCTCTTCCTTCCTTCTTTCTTTTGTTTTCTTTCTCCTAAGCCCTACCTTGGTTCCCTCTCAACTTTCTATGAGCAGAGATATGATACGGTGCTCCACTTCAGGCCAGGCATAGTGGCTCATTCTATAATCCCAGCACTTTGGGAGGCTAAGATGGGAGGATCACTTGAGGCTGGGAGTTCAAGATCAGCCTGGGCAACCTAACAAGACCTTGTATCTGTAAAAAAAAAATTTTTTTTATTTTATTCATGAATGGTGGCATACATTTGTAGTCCCAACTACTTTGGAGCCTAAGGCAGAAGTATCCCTTGAGCCCAGCAGATTGAGGTTGCTGCGAGCTAGGCTGATGCCGTGGCACTCTAACCTGAGTGACAAAGTGAGAAAAGGGAAGGGAGGGAAGGGGGTAAGGGAAGGGGAAAAAAAGGAAAGGAAGGGAGATGGGAAGGGGTTACTTCAATTTTATTGTGGGCTGAATTGTGTCTCAAAAAGATTTATGTCATGGTCCTCACCCCCAGTATCTCAGAATGTGACTATTTTTGGAGTGATCCAATAAGATCACTTATTAGGCCAGTGTGCTAATAAGTGATTAGGACACAGACACACACACAGAGGAAGAATCATGTGAACACACAGGAAAAAGATGGCCATTTGCAAGCCAAGGAGTAAGGCCTCAAAGGACACCAACCCTGCCGACACCCTGACTTCAGACTTCCAGCCTCCAGAACTGTGAGAAAATAAATTGTTGGTTTTTAAGCCATGGCACTTTGCCATGGCAGCCCTAACAAACTGATACATATTTTGAGTCAAGAAAACCATAACAAATACCTAAAAACATGGACGTGGCTTTGAAACTGGGTAATGCGTAGAGGCCGGAGTTTTGAGATACATGTTAGAAAAAAAGCTTTTATTTCCTTAATGAGATTACTGGTAGAAATATGGACATTAAAGATTCGCCTAGTGAGGTCTCAGATGGAAATGAGGAACATGTCATTAGAAATTGGAGGGAAGGAAATCCTTGTTACAAATGGCAAAGAACTTGGCTGCATTGTGGACTAGTGTTTTGTGAAAAGTAGAACTTGTAACTGAAATTAATATACTTGGATATTTAGTTAAGGAAATTTCTCGGCAAAGTGTTGAAGGTGTGGCCTTGTTTTTCCTTGCTGCTTATAATAAAATGCAAGAGGAGATAGATAAATTGAAGAAAGAATTGTCAAGCAAAGAGAAACCAGAACTTAAAAGATTTGGAAAATTTGTAATCTATTCATATCGCAAAAAATGAGCAAGCCTGTTCTGGAGAAAGCCACTTCAGTAGTGTGGCTGCACAGTCACTTGCTAAAGAGAGTACAGGCGTGTAACTTATGGATTCATTCATGTCAGCAGAAGCCAGGTAATATGTGGATAGCAGCACACATGTTACCAGCTTTAACTAAAGGGGACAAAGATGGGACAAAATGAAAGAGGGCTGCAGGATTTCTGGATTCTGGAGACTTCTGGATTCCTCTGGACAGGACAACAGCACTATCTGGTTCACTATCTGGTGAACATGCATTATTCTCAAAAAAAGGGAAGAATGACCCTGAAGGCAACCAAGATGTTGGTGGTAATGTTGTTACCATGGGCCCAGAGGGCACAGAACCAGGGGATTCAGGTCACCACCCTGGTGGGCCCAGAAGGCAGGGTCACCCTTGTGGTTCAGGAAGACAGAGCATAGAGCCAAAGACGATTATTGTCAAGCCTTAAAATCTAACACAATTTTTCCCGCTAGGCTTGAGACTTCCTTGGAACCTGTGATTCCTTTATTCTTTCCAGTGTCTCCTTTTTGAAATGAGAATGTCTGTTCCCATGCGTGTCTCACTTTTTATTTTGGAAATAGATAGCTTGTTATCTGATTTCACAGGTTCACAGCCAAGCAGTAATTTTGCTTCAGGATGAATCATATATTGAATCTCACCTATACCTCACATAGATGGTGTTCAGATGAGATTTTAAGTTAGGGTTGATTCTGGGATTAGTTGACTTTAGTGGGTATATTGGGAGACGGTGAATGTATTTCGCATGTAAGAAAAACATGAATTCATGGGAAGCAGAGGGTAGAATGTAATAGACTGAATTGTGTCCCCCCCATCAACTCAGTTGTCGAAGTCCTAACTGCCAGTATCTTAAAAATGACTGTGAAGATGCTTTTCAACTTATGATGGGTTACATCCTAATAAACCCACGGTAGGTCAAAAATATGCTAAGTTGAAAATGCATTTAATGGTAACTACACAGTGGGTGGTCTCAAGTTTGCGATGGTTTGACTCATGATTTTTCAACTTTCCAATGGTGCGAAAGCTATATCCACTCAGCAGGAACTGCAACCCCAACACAAATCACAAGTAGGTCCATCATAAAGTCAAAATATTGTAAATCAACCCATTGTAAGTCGACGACTGTCTGTATTTGGAAAAAGGGCCTTTGATGAAGTAACTAAGTTAAAATGAGAACATCAGTATGGGTTCAAATCCAATATGACTGGCATCCTCATAAGGAACAGATACCAGGACACAGACCCACATGGAGGGAAGATCATGTGAAGACTTGGAGGAAAAAGATGGCCACATACAAACCAAGGAGGGGCCTCAGAAGAAACTAACCCTGCTGACTGCTTGATCTCAGACTTCTCTAGAATTTTAAGAAAATGAATTTCTGTTGTTTAAGCCACCCATGCTGTGGCACTTTGCTTAAAATTAATATGAACCTTTCTATAGTAGCTGAGAGAGAGAGAAAAGAGATGACAGAAAGTGATGCAAAAGAGGAACACTGTCATAGCAAGAGGGAGCTTTGGACCCTCTCATCACTCTCATCTGAGCTCCACTCCTACTGAGGGTGGGTTTCTGAGGACTCTGAATGCCTTTGACTCACATCAGAGTTTCCCTTTTTTTGGAGCTAAAAGATAGTTGAGAAGCTTCCTTTAGAGGTTAGAGAATATAGCCAGCAATTAAATTGTTTATTACTCCTAATAACTGATTTGCAAACAATCAGTGTAGGGCATAAACATGAACGAGGAACTTATATTTATTTTAAGATAATTGTATTTATTTCCTCTTTTGCAATGCAAATGTAAAACATTTTTATCATAGAAAATATAGACGATATAAAATATGCAGAAAAGATTGTCATCTATAATTTCCACCCAGAAACAACTATTATTTACAATTTTGACATGTTTCATTTCAGTAATTTTTCTATGCATATGTCAACCAATTAAGTCCATATACATGGTTTTGCATTTTTTTCACTTAACATATTGATAAAAAAATTCTCCATTTATTATATATTATTCTCTTCCTCATTTTCTTGAGACCTGTGTGATTCTTAGAAATGAGGTCAGCAGTAAATATCCAAGACAGGGCTGCCTAGCTTCATGTGAGCACGACTGATCCACCAGGGAAAGGGTCTGAACTCCAGTCACTGTGGCAAGGACCTCGTTGTAGCTGTTGGCAAGACAGCCCGATGGAGTCAGCCTGAGCGGCAATGGCAATGACTATGGCCATGCCACTCCTTTGAGTCAATTAGGTTTTGGTGGGGGGGTTTTGAGACAGAGTCTTACTCTGTTGTCCAGGCTAGAATGCCATGGCAACATAGCTTACAGCAACCTCAAACTCTTGAGCTCAAGCAATCCTCTTGCCTCAGCCTCCCAAGTAACTAGGACTACAGGAGCCCACCACAACACTTGGGCAAATTTTCTATTTTTAGTAGAGACAGGGTCTTATTCTTGCTCAGGCTGGTCTGACCTTGAGCTCAAGTGATCCCCTTGCCTCAGCCTCCCAGAGTGCTAGGATTACAGCATGAGCCACCATGCTTGGGCTGATTCAATTAACTTAAGTCTCCAAATCGCTCTATTTAATTTTCTTTTCTTGTGACCTACTTTGCCTTTAAACTTTCACACTTCTCTAATGCTAACACCATATGCTTTGACACCATACTAACATAGAAGCAAGTTAAATTTTCTCTTTTAGCTTTCTTGGTCTCTGGAGAGTCCAGGTCTCTTTCTATCCAGACCCTATGCCCATTGCCTCTGCCCCAGAAGGAAGAAATTCTTGCAAAGTCTATCTGAGAAATTTTAAGATTTGCCTCTCCTTGCCTTTTTTCCATTCCCCTTACTTGTAAAACTCATTTAGATAACACAGAGGCCAAGGCCCACCTCCCCATGACCCCCCACAGACGCACAGTGAGCACCACAACCAGGCAGCCCCACCTCCCTGTGACCTCCCACCCCACTCCATCTCTTCACGCCTCTCCTTCCACAGTGCAGGCGCTGTTCTGAGTGCTCTACTGCAGTCAACTCAGCAAACCCTCCTACTAACCCTTTGAAGTAGGTACTGTCATGCCCACATTTTTTAAATAAGAGAACTCAAAGGAGCAGAAGCAAAATGACTTCCTCAAGTCCAACCAAATCCACACGACTAATAAGTGGAGAAACCAGAATTTGGACCCAGGCCTTCTTGCTTCTGAGTTTGTAAGCTTCATGGCTGTATTTTATAACTGCTAATGCTTAACAGTTATGAAGAACTAACTGTGCCAGATGTTGTGTAAGCAGAATCTCATAATAGTCCTACCAGACTGACACTAATGTTAGCCTCGTCTTACAGTTGAGAAAACTGAATGCATTACAGCCACTTCACTTTCTCAGCCAGCCAGTCACTGGCTTCAATGGCTATGTTACTTTAGGGCTTTTGTTTGTTTGGGTTTTTTAAATTTATTTTTATATATTTGTATTTACATACAAGGCCATTCACATTTTTTGATGTACAATTCTATTGCCAAATGTAGACATCACAATCAAGACAGAGAATAGCAGGCGGTGCCCATAGCTCAGTGGGTAGGGCACTGGCCACATACACCAAGGCTGGTGGGTTTGAACCCAGCCCAGGCCTGCTAAACAACAATGACAGCTGCAACAACAACAACAACAACAAAAGCCAGGCGTTGTGGCAGGTGCCTGTAGCCCCAGCTACTTGGGAGGCTGAGGCAAGAGAATCACTTAAGCCCAAGAGTTTGAGGTTGCTGTGAGCTGTGACGCTACAGCACTCTAACCAAGGTTACAGCTTGAGACTCTGTCTCAAAAAAAAAAAAGAAATAAAAGAGAGACTAGTATCACCCTAAATTCCCTTGTGTTGTTCCTTTAGAATCAAACATTCCCCTAATCTCAGCCCCTGGCAACCACTGACCATCTCTCTTCCCCTAAAGTTTTTTCTTTTCCAGAATGTCATATAAGTGGAATTATACAATATGTAACTTTTTAAAGGTAACATTCAAGTAACATAAAATTAATGGTTGTAAAGTGAATAATTCAGTGGCATTTACTACATTCACAATATTACCTCTATGTAGTTCCAAAACATCTTCATCATTCTAAAAAGAAAGCCCCGTGCCCATTAAGCAGTCACTTCTCCTTTTCCCCTTTCGCCAGCCTTGACGACCACTAATCTGCCTTCTGTCTCTCTGCGCTCATTCTGGATCCTTCATGCAAATAGAATCATACAAGACGTGACCTAGCGTGTCTAGCTTCTTTCACTCAGCTAATGTTCGTGAGGTTGATCCACGTGGTAGCATGTATCAGCGCTTCATGCCTTCCATGGCTGAATAATATTCCATTGTGTGGCTACACCACATTTTGTTTATCCATTCATCACTAGATAGGTATTTCAGCTGTTTTTATAATACATTTTTGTTATTGCCAGTAGTGCTGATATGAACATTTGTGTAGAAATACTTGTTTGAATACCTGTTTTCAATTGTTCGAGGCATATACCTAGGAAGAAAATTGCTGAGTCATACAGTAAGTCCATGTTTAACTTCTTGAGACCCTAGCAAACCATTTTTCAGGAGCTGCACACCAACAATGTCCAATTTCTCCACATTCTTACTGACACTTGCTACTTTTCCTTTTTTTAATCATAACCATCTTAGGGTGTGTGAAGTAGTTATCTCACTGCAGTTTTGGTTTACATTTCCATGATGACTAACAATGTTGGGCATTTTTTCATGTGTTTGCTGGCCATTTGTACATTTTCTTTAAACGAATATCTATTGAAATCCTTTGACTATTTTTTCTTGGTTTTTTGTCTTGTTTTATTTTGTTTTGTTTTGTCTTGAGACAGAATCTCCTGTTGCCCAGGCTAGAGCACTGAGGCATCATCATAGCTCACAGCAACCTCAGACTCCTAAGCTTAAGAAATCCTCCTGCCTCAGCCTCCTAAGTAGCTGAGACTGCAGGTTCACACTAGCATGCCCAGCTAATTTTTTTATTTTCAGCAGGGACAAAGTCTCCATCTTGCTCAAGCTGGTCTTGAACTCCTGTGCTTAAGCAATCCTCCTGCCTTTACCCCCCAGAGTACTGGGATTATAGGCGTGAGCCACAGTGCCCAGCCCTTTGCCTGTTTCTTAATTGGGCTGTTTGTCTTTTTGTTATTAAGTTGTAATATTTCTTTTTATTTTCTAGATACTAGACCATTAGAAATATACAATTTGTGAATATTTTGTACCATTCCAGGGATTGCCTTTTCATACTGTTGATAGTGTCCTCTGATACACAAAAGTTTTAATTTTGATGAAGTCGAATCACTCCAATTTTATCTTTTAATACTTGTGTTTTTGGTAAGACTCCACTGCCAAATCCAAGGTATACTGTTCTTCATTTAAGTCCTACATAATCCTAGCAAATCCTTACATCTTTACTATGTCTTACATGGTACTTTTATCAATTATTCTTTATATACAGAAAAGATAATGATTTTGTATAATACTTTTGTAACCAGAAAATTTACTGCATTTTCTTACTGTTTCTACAGGGGCTTTTTTTGTTTTTTAATTCTCCAGGAATATCTAGCTATATAAATATTATATAATTCTGCCTCCTTGCTTCTAATATTTATATCACCCATTTTGTCCTCTTATCTAATTGCATTAGCCTAAGCTTATAAAAATGTTTATGAATCATGTTGAAATAACACCAGAGATAGCAGACTTTCTTCTCTTAAACCTGCCACAATAGAAATTCTTCTAGCCGGCACAGTGGCTGACAACTGGAATGCTGAGGCAGAAGGATCACTTGAGCTCAGGAATTTGAGACCAGCCTAGACAACATGACAGGACTCTGGCTCAAAAAAAAAGGAAAAGAAATCTTCGAATTTGTTTGATATACTTTGTTTATCATAATCAGGAATTTTCTGCCTCTTTCTATTCAGGAATAAATGTCAAATTTTATTAAGTACCTTTTCAGCATCTATTAATACGATCAAATCTTTTTTTTCCCCCTTTTCACTCATAATATGATCTCATATCCAAAAATAGAGAGTATCCAAGGCCTAGAAATGTCTTAAAATAGTCCAGCTTGTTGTACACCAGACCCTAGTCTGCATTTTAATGTGATTGATCATTTGTATAGACTTCCTAATATCAAGCCATCCCAGAGGGTTTAGAGTAAGCTTTCTTCCAGTGTGCTCTTTGGAATCTGCTGGTTTCTTACTAAGGACTTTGGCATCAACAATATTAAATGAGATTAGTCCATGGTTTTCTTTCTCATGTTGTTTTAGTCAGGTTTTTAGTATCAGTTGTTTTTCTGGCCTGATAAAAATAATTGGGATGCTTTTTGTCTTTTTCTATAGTATGAGGTAGCTAAAATAACATCATCTGCATCTTTTCCATAAAGGTTCGTCCAGTCACTTTGTCACAAGCACAATGAGGTTTTCTGACACTGAGTGTAGCTCCGGGTTGTCTCTGCCCAGACAGGCTTTCCTTAATTTCTACTCTTCCCTTTATTTTCTTCTCACTCCCCTCACTCTCGTCTTTCTTTTCCTTCTACAAATCTCAGCAAAAGTTACAACTTGTCTTTTTAGTACTCTTCTAATTTTAACTGAAAAATGCTATTTATAGCATATTTAATTTTCCCATTTGCACATGCCATATTATTGAGTTAATTTAACATTAAAAAGCTTTTCATGAAAGTGGTTGTTTCAAAACAATGTTTTGTGGTGGAAGAGACAGAGGGGGGCGTTCCAAAGCCTCCAGGAGGTTCCTCAGCAAGCCGCATTCAACTTAATTCCTCTCTGTGGTTTTGGGTGGTTCAATATTATAAAGAGAAGAATTGGGGGAGCAAATATATGACCATAAGTACTTCATACAACATCAATTACAGTTATAGAAGCAAAGCGAACTGGGAAGAGAGATAATTCTGTGAGCTGAAAGTGCAGGGATGGTGGAGAAGAGCCATTTCATGGTGTGAAATGTCCATTTAACTGTATTTATATAGATCTGGCCTCAGAGTCGGATCAGTTAACTGCTTTTCGAAACTCAATATTATTTTCAGATAATGGATTCTCATGAAATATTCTATTTTTGATAATTGTATATTGTCATCCTTGGTATTTGAGGGGGATTGATTCCAGGACCCCCCTAGCTGCCAAAAGCCCTATATGCCCAAGTCCCTTTTATAAAGTGGCATAGAATTTCCATATCACTTATGCATATCTTCCAGCATACTTTCATTCATCTCTAAATTATCCTATAATGCCTAATGCAGTAAAATGCTATGTCAATAGTTGTTATACTCTGTTTTTAAAATTTGCATTATTTTTTATTGTAATACTGTTGTTTTTTCCTCTAATATTTTCTACCGTCAGTTGGTTGAATCCAAGGATGTGAACCTACAGATACAGAAGATAGATTATACTATTTCTGATGACTCCATCTAATTTGGCAGAGTTTTGTTTCATTTTGGAGTTTTTGTTCGTTTGGTTTTTGGTGGTGTTTTTGAGAGAGTCTCGCTCTGTTGCTCAGGCTATACTGCAATAATATCATCATAGCTCTCTGCAAATCTCACACTTCTGGGCTCGAGTGATCCTCCTGCCCCAGCATCCCAAATAGCTGGGCCTGCAGGTGCCCTCCACAAGGCCTGGCTGATTTTTCTATTTTTCTTAGCAGAGACAGTGTCTCACCCTTGCTCAGGCTGGTCTCGCACTCCTGAGCTCAAGCTATCCTCCCACCTCAGCCTTCCAGGGTTTTAGAATTGCAGGCATAAGTTACAGCTCCCTGCCTCTAATTTCATTTTGGGGAGTTGTTTTTAATTGGGAAAAAAAAAAATTCTAAAGAATCCCTTTTTGACATTTTTGTATAATTCTTCTCTAGGGTGATAATCATTAAAGGTTAAATCATTTTAAAGGTTAATGTAAATAAATTTTGGATGTGAATTTATTTTATTTGCATCTAAGACCACATAGAGATCTCGTTTGTGCTCCCCTTTTGTTTGCAATATCTCACATTGAAAAAAAAAAAAAACTCTCCAATCTCACTTAATCAGAGAATGCTGCTTGCAAAGTCATGTCTGGCGTCATAAATCACTTTAAAAGTCCCGTCACCATGGTGCTGAAGGTGGGCTCTAAGTGGTCCCTGTGCTCTGCTCAGGAGGCGTGTGTTCTAGGGGCCCTTCCCGGCGCTGGCCAGCCTGCAGTTCATTTGTTGACTTCTGCTCCCTCTGCTGGCCCCACAGCTCAGCGGCCATCCCCAAAACGACATGTGTGTCAGACCTACAGTGTGCCTTAGGAGATAGCAAAGGCTGGGGCTAATGGGCAAACTGAGCCCCAGAGGGTGACGGACCTTGCTCAACCTCACCAAGCCAGTGACAGGGCCAGCCCTGTAACCAGCCTTCCCACTACTCCACACAGTCCTCACAAAATAATTCACATCTACTCAAATAGTTTAGTGCTTAGCGGGATTCCCAACCTAGGGGTTGGCTTGTATTGAAGAAGTTAAAACATATTTCGAAGTGCATATATTATTAATTTTTTTAATGTAAACATAATGGTTGAGATCTTCACAGATTTAACTGAAAGATTTTTTTTTAGTTTCTTTTTTTTCTTTTATTAAATCATAGCTGTGTACATTAGTATGATCATGGGGCACCATACACTTGGTTCATAGACCGTTTGACACATTTTCATCACACTAGTTAACGTAGCTTTCCTGGCATTTTCTTAGTTATTTTGCTAAGACCTTTACATTCCACATTTACTAAGATTCACATATATCCTTGTAAGATGCACCGCAGTTGTGATCCCATTAATCCTCCTCCCTCCACCTACCTCCCCCCTCCCTCCCCTCCCTTTCCCCCTTCTCCCTGTTCTTAGGTTGTAACTGGGTTATAGCTTTCATGTGAAGGTCCTACATTAGTTTCATAATAAGGGTGAGTACATTGGGTACTTTTTCTTCCATTCTTGAGACACTTTACTAAGAAGAATATGTTCCAGCTCCATCCATGTAAACATGAAAGAGGTAAAGTCTCCATCTAACTGAAAGATTTTTTAAAAATATTTTGCTATTGATACTAGGTGATACTTATAACAAAAATAATGACACTCAAAAACATCGTGCTGAGTAAAATAAGCCAGACATAAAATAATACATCTATTTTTTTTTTTTGAGACAGAGTCTCACTATGTCACCCTCAGTGGAGTGCTGTGGTGTCACAGCTCACAGCAACCTCAAACTCTTGGGCTTAAGCTATTCTCTTGCCTCAGCCTCCCATGTAGCTGGGACTACAGGTACCCACCACAACGCCGGGCTATTTTTCTGTTGCAGTTGTCATTGTTGCTTAGCTGGCCCAGGCTGGGTTCGAATCCTCACCAACCTCAAAGTATGTGGCCAGTGCTGTAATCACTGTGCTATGGGTGCCAAGCCCCATCTATTATTATTATAATCTTCCATTACCTGAAGGTCCAAAACAGGCAAAAGTTCTCTATGTGGATAGAAATCAAATCCTGGTTTCTGGGGCAGGAGGAACTTCAAATGGGCACAAGGGAACTTTTTAGGGTGATGGAAATGTTCCAGATCTTGAATGCGGTGTTGGTTCACAGGCACACACGTTTGTCAAAACTCATTCAACTAAACATTTTAAATCAGTGCATTTGTATTTTATGTAAACTGTACCTCAATAAAGTTGACTGTAAAGGGAAGAAAAAGTCTATGCTAGTCAAATCCTAAACTCTAATCTGTTCTTTCAACCTAAATTTACCTACACCCATTGAGGGGTCGATGGGCACTTGGGCTGCTTCCATGATGTGGCAATTATGAATTGGGCCACAAAAAACATTCTTGGGCAAATGTCTTTGTTGTAAAGCGATTTTTGGTTATCTGGATAATCTAGCCAGTAGAGGAATTGCAGGATTGAACGGCAGGTCTACTTTTAGTTCCCTAAGTGTTCTCCAAACACTGCTCCCTTTCCAGAAGGGACATATTAGTTTGCATTCCCACCAGCAGAGCAAAAGTATTCCCGTCTCTCCACATCCGTGGAGCTGGATCATCTTCTTCTTAGTAAAGTATCTCAAGAATGGAAGAAAAAATATCCAATGTACTCAGTACTATTATGAAACCAATATATAATCACCCACACTTTCATATGAAAGATAAAACACAATTATAGCCAAGAAAGGAGAGAAGAGGAGGGCGAGGGGAAAAAGGAGGGGTGGCTTAGTGGAGGGAGGGTAATTGGTGGGACCTCACTTATCGTGCATATTGCAAGGGTACGTGTCAAATATATTAAGAGTAGAGTATAGGGCGGCGCCTATGGCTCAGTGAGCAGGGCGCCGGCCCCATATGCCGAGGGTGGCGGGTTCAAACCCAGCCCCGGCCAAACTGCAACAAAAAAATAGCCGGGCGTTGTGGCGGGCGCCTGTAGTCCCAGCTACTTGGGAGGCTGAGGCAAGAGAATCGTTTAAGCCCAGGAGTTGGAGGTTGCTGTGAGCTGTGTGATGCCACGGCACTCTACCAAGGGCCATAAAGTGAGACTCTGTCTCTACAAAAAAAAAAAAAAAAAGAGTAGAGTATAAATGTCTAAACACAACAATTAAATAATCAAGGTGAAGGCTATGTTAACCAGTTTGATGTAAACGTTCTATATTGTATATAAAATCAGCACACTGTACCCCATAAATGCAGTAATGCACACAGTTATGATCTAATAAAAAAATAAATTTATCTAGACCCTTTTTTCAAAAGAAAAGAACAAAATGCTAACAAACAAATATCCTCTTGCTTTGATATTGAGCCACACACTTTGAGTTTCTGTAAAAAAAAAAAAAAAAAAAAATCCTAGCTCCAAAAGACAGGGTAAGGTAACGGAAATCATTATTTTCACATGTTCTCTAAGAAAAGAACCGAGTGCTAAAGACAATACACTGATGGGAGAGACAAAGTTATGGCAGGAGCAAAATTCTGGGGCACAAGGTCTGCTGAATCCCAGTGTCCTGTGGTGAGGCAGTCCTCAGCTACAGGTCACCTCAGCTGCATGTGGTGCAGGCCAAAGTAAGTGCAACTAAAGGGCATCACCAGTGCCAGCCCCTCATCAAGGCACGTTCTCTGGAGTGAGGACTCCGCTGGAGAACAGAACTTGGAGTTTCTGTTTTACCCCAAACAACCTGGAGAAGCCACTTTCTCTAATGTGACAGTGCCTACATTGCATTGTGACCCTACTTTGACTGCCACTCCTAGACACATACCACCATGATTATTACCTCATGGCACCAGTGTGGAAATTAGTATTAGATGGAGGGGGGAAAAAAAACTAGTTCTGGATTCTGGGTTCAAATTCACTGGTAGAAAAGTGAGTTAAATGTTTTCTTCCTGCTATACCTATATTCCCAAGAGAGGGCTATTTTATATTTTCTAAATGTATTTGACCCCTATGCCTTTGGGAGGCATTGCCTTGGGCATAAGGCCATCTAGGGAATGTGAAGTCATCTGAGTCACAGCTAAGAATGTGGCACTATCAACCCAGCGTGTATTCTCAAACTGGCAAGTAAGAAAACAGCTGGCACTTACAGGACACTTTCTGTTCTCTAGGCATTCTAATAAGCTCTGCAACTCATTTAAACCTCATATCAACTATATTGATGAGATATTGCTACTTCGCCCATTTCACAGATGAGGAACCTGGGGTAGAGAGAAATTCAGCAGCTTGGCCCCCATTATAGAAGGGACAAAGCCAGAAAACAAACCCAGGCTGTCTGTTTCCATACCTCAGGCTCCTAATATCCATGTTACAGTGCCTTTCCACACTACAGAAGAAAATAAAGGTAGACACTGCTATGGTCTAAATGTTCCTGTGCCCCCAAAATTCATATGTTGAAATCCTGTCCCTCTGATGACAGCAGGAGATGGAGCCTTTGGGAGGTGATTAGATGAGGGTGGGCCCTAGAAAATGGGATTAGTGCCCTAGAGAAACCCCTAGCCCCCTCTGCCATGTGAGGACACTCAGGAAGACAGCACCATCTATGACCCAGAAAGCAACCCCTCACCAGACACTGAGTCTGCCCATGTCTTGTTCTTGGACCTCCCAGCCCTGCGAATTGTGTGAAATATCTGTTATTTATAGCCTACCTAGTGTCTTTGATATAACAAATAACAGCCCAAACTATTAACACATAATCCCAACTAAGACAGATACTTTAAACCAGTGGTTCTCAATCTTCCTAATGCCTCCTAATGCCACGACCCTTTAATACAGTTTCTCATGTTGTGGTGACCCCCAGCCACAAAATTATTTTCATTGATACTTCATAACTATAATTTTGCTACTGTTATTAATTGTAATGTAAATATCTGATATGCGGGATGTATTTTCATTGTTATAAAGGGATCAAGACCCACAGGTTGAGAACCGCTGCTTTAAACCTTCATGACTCAAGGTGGAGTCCATAGATCAGCAGCAGTAGCAGAAGCTGGGAGCTTATTAGGAGCCTCAGGCCCCACCTCAGACGAGGGGAATTAGAACTGGAATTTTAACAAGATTATCATGTGATCCATTAAAGTTTGAGAAGCCCTGTTCTCCATAAGAACATGTTGAGTTCTCTTGTTTTGGTTTGTGTTTTGCTTGGCTTTTATTTTTGTTTTAGTCCCACACACCTCTGATGAAAGTCATGAACCCTGAGCATAAAAATGTGCACAGGATTTTGAAGAGCTCATAAATTTGTATTTGCAAAACCCTGTCCTAGAGGGTTTGAAGGTGCTGGGAACTGGTCCTTTATGCCTTCCATACTTGATCACACTTAATCCTTATAAACCCACTATTAATAAAATGGGAACTTGGAGAGATAATGTGACTTGCTGGAGTCATCGCTAGAAGTGGTCAAACCTAGACATTCTATTCTGCCACCAGGGTCCTGCCACACAAAGCTACCTAGAGGCAGCCCAGCACAGTGATTCTGAGGGATAAACTCATAGAATTTTCCCCTTCTCTGACAAGATGATCCTCCCCACCTGACAGAGGCACTGATGGGGTGCTGAGGTAGGGAACACTGCATAGAAAGAGAGGTTGGCCAGACGCGTCCTAGCAATCCACATGATGGTATGTCCCGACAAGATCCTCCAAGGATCTTCCTGATACACTCCTGACCCTCACGGCCTCCAGTGATATGTCAATCTATGCCTTTCACCTAGATCACTATTCTACTCTAAACTATGGTTGGTAAAGAGGTTTCATTTCATGGACCAACTGATTGATTGGTAGTGGCTGCCTGGGGTTCAATACTGAAGAAGAGCAGGGTTGAGCGCTCTTACTGATTAGTGATGCCTGCTCCCCAGTGCACAGCAGAAGGCATGTCACCTGTACTTTAAAGCATTGCTTAAACCCCTTGGATTTCAATTTCTTTATTTAATATGCCTGTACTAAGTGTGACTTCTGTACGCACAGCCAAAGTATCAGAAGCTGATACTTTTACAGTATTTATTTGATTGCATTTAATGTCCTATCCATTCTAATAGAATGATGAATATAAACTGCCTGGCAAAATGGAATATTATTAACAAGCATATACACCTTAAACATTTTATTTTCAACTGAAACATTTATACTTATGTATTAACCAATCTTAGCAGTAGGACTGAATCCTTTTTCTTCCAAGACCATTCTTTTGGAGCTCCCCATGGATTTTTTCATACCACACTAAAAATGTACTATTTTATTTTATTTTATTTTTATAGACAAGGTCTCTCTTTGTCAGTGAGACTGGGGTACAGTGGCACAATCATAGTTCACTGAAGTCTTGAACTCCTGGGCTCAAGCCATCCTCCAGCCTCAGCCTCCCAAGTAATTGGACTACTGGTGCCCCCGACTGTGCCTGGCAAAAACACAGTATGTTTTGAAGATCTTTTCTTTTTTTTTTTTATTGTTGGGGATTCATTGAGGGTACAATAAGCCAGGTTACACTGGTTGCAATCATTAGGTAAAGTCCCTCTTGCAATCATGTCTTGCCCCCATAAAGTGTGACACACACCAAGGCCCCACCCCCCTCCCTCCGTCCCTCTTTCTGCTCCCCCCCACATAACCTAAATGGTCATTAATTGTCCTCATATCAAAATTGAGTACATAGGATTCATGCTTCTCCATTCTTGTGATGCTTTACTAAGAATAATGTCTTCCACTTCCATCCAGGTTAATACGAAGGATGTAAAGTCTCCATTTTTTTTTAAAAGCTGAATAGTATTCCATGGTATACATATACCACAGCTTGTTAATCCATTCCCGGGTTGGTGGGCATTTAGGCTGTTTCCACATTTTGGTGATTGTAAATTGAGCTGCAATAAACAGTCTAGTACAAGTGTCCTTATGATAAAAGGATTTTTTTCCTTCTGGGTAGATGCCCAGTAATGGGATTGCAGGATCAAATGGGAGGTCTAGCTTGAGTGCTTTGAGGTTTCTCCATACTTCCTTCCAGAAAGGTTGTACTAGTTTGCAGTCCCACCAGCAGTGTAAAAGTGTTCCCTTCTCTCCACATCCACGCCAGCATCTGCAGTTTTGAGATTTTGTGATGTGGGCCATTCTCACTGGGGTTAGATGATATCTCAGGGTTCTTTTGATTTGCATTTCTCTAATATATAGAGATGATGAACATTTTTTCATGTGTTTGTTAGCCATTCGTCTGTCATCTTTAGAGAAAGTTCTATTCATGTCTCTTGCCCATTGATATAAGGGATTGTTGGCTTTTTTCATGTGGATTAATTTGAGTTCTCTATAGATCCTAGTTATCAAGCTTTTGTCTGATTGAAAATATGCAAATATCCTTTCCCATGGTGTAGGTTGTCTCTTTGCTTTGGTTATTGTCTCCTTAGCTGTACAGAAGCTTTTCAGTTTAATGAAGTCCCATTTGTTTATTTTTGTTGTTGTTGCAATTGCCATGGCAGTCTTCATGAAGTCTTTCCCCAGGCCAATATCTTCCAGTGTTTTTCCTATGCTTTCTTTGAGGATTTTTATTGTTTCATGCCTTAAATTTAAGTCCTTTATCCATCTTGAATCAATTTTTGTGAGTGGGGAAAGGTGTGGGTCCAGTTTCAGTCTTTTACATGTAGACATCCTGTTCTCCCAACACCATTTATTGAATAGGGAGTCTTTCCCCCAAGGTATGTTCTTGTTTGGTTTATTGAAGACTAGGTGGTTGTAAGACGTTAGTTTCATTTCTTGGTTTTCAATTTGATTCCAAGTGTCTATGTCTCTGTTTTTGTGCCAATACTATGCTGTCTTGACCACTATGGCTTTGTAGTACAGACTAAAATCTGGTATGCTGATGCCCCCAGCTTTATTTTTGTTACAGAGAACTGCCTTAGCTATACGGGGTTTTTTCTGGTTCCCTACAAAACGCAGAATCATTTTTTCCAAATCTTGAAAGTACGATGTTGGTATTTTGATAGGAAAGGCATTGAATAGGTAGATTGCTTTGGGAAGTATAGACATTTTAACAATGTTGATTCTTCCCATCCATGAGCATGATATGTTCTTCCATTTGTTAATATCCTCTGCTATTTCCTTTCTGAGGATTTCAAATTTTCTTTATAGAGGTCCTTCACCTCCTTCATTAGGTATATTCCTAGGTATTTCATTTTCTTTGAGACTATGGTGAAGGGAGTTGTGTCCTTAATTAGCTTCTCATCTTGACTATTATTGGTGTATACAAAGGCTACTGACTTGTGGACATTGATTTTATATCCTGAAACATTACTGTATTTTTTGATGACTTCTAGGAGTCTTGTGGTTGAGTCTTTGGGGTTCTCTAAGTATACAAAGAGGGAGAGTTTGACCTCCTCTGCTCCCATTTGGATTCCCTTTATTTCCTTGTCTTGCCTAATTGTATTGGCTAGAACTTCCAGCACTACGTTGAATAGTAAAGGTGACAGAGGACAACCTTGTCTGGTTCCAGTTCTAAGAGGAAAAGCTTTGAGTTTTACTCCATTCAGTAAAATATTGGCTGTGGGTTTGTCATAGATAGCTTCAACCAGTTTTAGAAATGTGCCACCTATGCCTATACTCTTCAGTGTTCTAATTAGAAAAGGATGCTGGATTTTATCAAATGCTTTTTCTGCATCTATTGAGAGGATCATACGATCTTTATATTTGCCTCTGTTAATATGGTGGATAACGTTTATGGACTTGCATATGTTAAACCAGCCTTGCATCCCTGGGATGAAGCCTACTTGATCATGATGAATGAGTTTTTTGATGATAAGCTGTAATCTATTGGCTAGGATTTTGTTGAGAATTTTTGCATCTATATTCATGAGTGAGATTGGTCTGAAATTCTCCTTTTTGTTTGGGTCTTTTCCTGGTTTTGTTATCAGGGTGATGTTTGCTTCATAGAATGTGTTGGGGAAGATTCCTTCTTCCTCAATTTTTTGGAATAATTTCTGCAGTACAGGAATAAGCTCTTCCTTGAAGGTTTGATAGAATTCTGGAGTGAAGCCATTTGGACTAGGGCATTTTTTGGTTGGAAGATTTTTTTATTGTTTCTTTGATCTCAGTGCTTGAAATTGGTCTGTTCAGGAGCTCTATTTCTTCCTGGCTGAGTCTAGGGAAAGGGTGTGATTCCAAATATTGATCCATTTCCTTCACGTTGTCAAATTTCTGGGTTGAAGATCTTTTCAAAGCAAGTTGGTAGCAGTATCTTTACAGATGCTTCTGGAGTTACTATTGGCTTCCCCACACCCAATCCAAAAAAAAAAAACTTATGGAACATTCATTTTTATAATCTTCAAACATTTGACTTGATTTTTACAGAAATAACCTTTCTCTTTTCCCCTCATAAAGTTACCAAGTACCATAATATTTAATTAGATTACATAATTACAGTAACAAGTGCGTTTTGTACCAACAGATTTGGGCAGAAACACAACTGATAATTGGCTAATATGCTAGTCAACCAGCCACAGAGGTCATGAGTCAAAATGTTGTACAGAGACCTGGAGAGCATTAGGTCCTGTGAAGTCAAGTCATGTTGACTTCTGCAATTACAAGAGACACACAATAACAAGTGTTATCGGTCTATGTGAATATACTCAGTATTATAATTTTAATACAGTTTTTTCCATTTTTAAAATGTGTATATATTTTGGCCCCCTCTGTTTATATATACATATACATTAAAGTAAGTTCATTATCTCTATAGTGTTGAGTTCATTATCTCTATAGTGCAATAATTTGATTGCATTTAATGCTCTGAAGAAAGAACAGCTTTTTACTAGTAACAGAAACCAAATGATAGTGGTTAAGATAAGAGATACGTTTAATTTTTTTTCACAGCAGAAGCAATTTTTGGCTGGCAGTCTGGGGCTAGGATGGCAATTCCACAGTCATATGGGATGCAGGATTTTGCTCTTTTCTTCTTTTCTTCAATAACCTTACTTTGTGACATCCATCCTCCACATTGCCTCATGGTCTCAAGACGGCTGCTCCAGCTCCAACTATCATGTTAGCATTCTATGCATGATGAAAAGAAATGAGGGAAAGGCACAAAGGCATACTTCCCAATCAACTCAGCCTCCTGATAAAAACTTTCTTGGAAAGACCCACCTCATGACCTCTGCATACTTAATCTAGTGCCCTTTTCTGCAAGAAAGTCTAAAATGTCATTTTAGAGCTAGGCACCAGATTTAAGCATTTTCAGTTCTGTTACTGAGAAAGAAGGGAGGAATAGATATTGAGAGTAGACAATCAACAGTGTTCCCCAGAAAATATAGGAAGAATTCTAACAGCCTGAATATTGGAGACAAACTTTATTCCCCAACTGGACCAGATAACAGGGAAAACTGCATGTTATTTTGCATCTATTGTTCTTTTGCTTTGGGAAAGTGCTCTTCAGTTTTTACAACTGTGTTTGAGTCACCACGTGTAACATTTGTTTTATTCACTTCTTAACTCCATTTGATTTGAACCCACACGCTACATTAATCAGGGGCCATCCCAAGTTCACATGGATGTTACTACTGTGAGCAGAATCCCACTTGTACAAAATACATACTGTGCATGCTCATCTCTGTGTCTGTGATCATAGTCACAACCATCTTATCAATTTTTACCAATGACACAAAGAGTGTGGGGTACACTAGGCAGGCTGCAAAAAGAAGCTGGCCGCCTGCTCAGCGTGACTTGGCTCCACTTTCTTCTTCCCAGTCTTCAAGGATGCCAATACTTTTTTTTTTTTTTTTTTTATAGAGACAGAGTCTCACTTTATGGCCCTCGGTAGAGTGCCGTGGCCTCACACAGCTCACAGCAACCTCCAACTCCTGGGCTTAAGCGATTCTCTTGCCTCAGCCTCCCAAGTAGCTGGGACTACAGGTGCCCGCCACAACGCCCGGCTATTTTTTGGTTGCAGTTTGGCGGGGGCCAGGTTTGAACCGGCCACCCTCGGTATATGGGGCCGGCGCCTTACGGACTGAGCCACAGGCGCCACCCATGGTGCCAATACTTTTTACAAGGGTACAATTAGGTCTCTCTTCTAAACCAGCATTTGCCACAGTGAATCTTAGACTCATTTGGAAATACAATCCACCAAACATTTAATCAGCCCTGATTTTGCCAGAGACTGGACCTGCCTTCAAAGATTTCACACCTAGTAAGAGAGATGAGTTGTGCAACACTGAATAACACGTGAAAGAAAGGCCTAGAGAGAGTATGGAGGAAGGTCCTTGGCTTCCTTACTCCTACTAAGTTAACACTTAAAAAAGCCCCAGCCCACATGTCTCATGCCCCACCCCCAATAACTGTCCTGGACACGTCACTTCATTTTACTTTCACAGAAAAGACATTTAATTTCCTTGCTCTCCTTTTGGGCATCAAAGTCCTTCTTATTCAGCAGGCATCTCCACCTCTAATTTGTTAAGCTAGGTTTATTTAGTTCCTTCCTCTACTCTTGTCATCTCTAATGCTTCTCTCAGATACTCAGTTGCCTGGCATTGCTCACTAAAGATAGGACCTCTCTCAGGCAAGGTGAGATCATTTTGGCTTCCCCTGTTGGACCACAGCCATGATCACCATCAACTACTCCAATCACTTACCAACCAGTGACACCCTTTAGCACCATGAGTCAGGTTCCAAGATTTAAAGCATGATGAATATAGAAATTCAATTTCATCCCAGTTCACCCTATTGCCACGATTTCACAGGTACCATCTCAACACAGGTCATGTGCCTGTACCTCCCCAAAGTCTAAACCAGGGGTCCTCAAACTTTTTAAACAGGGAGCCAGTTCACTGTCCCTCAGACCGTTGGAGGGCCAGATTATAGCTTTAAAAAAAAAAACTATGAACAAATTCCTATGCACACTGCACGTATCTTATTTTGAAGTAAAAAAACAAAACAGGAACAAGTACAATCACATTGCCTTATGTGGCCCGCAGGCTGCAGTTTGAGGACCCCTGGCTAAATTTTCAGCAGTGGGGAAACACTTTCTCTCCTAGATTCCTGGTTCCACTGTCCCCAATGTATAAGGGGATTGCCTGAGGTCATGTAGTCACAATTCTCACTGAACTAATAGTTCAAGAATTTGGAGTTACTTACGTGTATACAAATAAATAAAAATGTAGTATAAATGAACTTAACCACGGACAAGTACAAGTAGGAAGAGAGTACAGTGACTATATTCTGGCAATAAGAATGCCCATGCATACATATGTAATTTGTTTTTCCATCTGAAGTGTACTTTTCCATACATGAACTTATCTGAATTCAAATGCTCTGGGATGGGCAGGTGTTATTATCTTTTTAAATATCAGAAAACAGAATCCTGGAAAGGTTAAATAATTTTCTCGAAATATCTCAAATAATGTAACAGAATCTCAACTCAAATTAGATCTCTGTCCAAATCCAGTTTGTCTTCCACTCCATCAGCCGCCCCTGGGATGGCTCATGATGCTCAGCTCATTGTGGGGGAGCCTTAACTAAGAAAAAGTTTAAACCTCATCATTTTCAGTATTAGAGTCTACTATGTGACTCAAAAGTCCTCCTTAACTTACTGGACTGAATTACTCCCATATATCTTTGTTATTTTCCCTTCTGAGAAGTGGAGTTACTTCTTTCCTTTGAATTTGGGCTGGCTTTGGTGACTTGCCTTACCAATATAACACTATGGAAATGATATTCTATGACTGCAGATGCTAAGCCATGTGAAGCCTATCAGCCTCTGCCTAGGCCTCTTAGATCTCACTCTTAGAAGCTGGCTGCTAGGCCAGGTGCAGTGGCTCACACCTGTAACCCTCGCACTCTGGGAGGCCTAGCTATGTGGATGGCCTGAGCTCAGGGGTTCAAGACCTGAGCAAGAGTGAGATCCCTCCTCTAGCAGCTACTTGGGAGGCTAAGGCAAGAGGGTCACTTGAGCCCACGAGTTTGAAGTTGCTGGGAGTTATGATGCCAGTACACTCTACCAAGGGTAACACAGTGAGACTCTGTCTCAAAAAAAGGAGGAGGAGGAGAAGGAAGGGAAGCCACCAGCTGCTAAGCTGCAACAAACCCCGAGCACAGAGGGGGCCAAACTTCCAGACAAAGGCCTTGTGAGAGAATCATCTTAGAAGCGTCCCAGTGAGGAAAGATGAGCTTATTGCAACCAGCCCTGCCCAACTTGCAGATCCATGGACTATCACTACATAAACGATTGCTATTATTTTAAGTCTCCAAGTTTTGAGCTGGTTAATTTTACAAGTAACTAGAATCCACCTTTCTAAAATCTTCTTGCCTAAAAGCAACACTAGAAAGACATATGGTCGTATACAAACCCGTTATGCACTGTTAATATTATCATAATTATTTCACCTAGATGTTCTGTTTTATATTGTTAAAAAAAAAAGAGAGAGAGAGAAACTTCTGATTTATAAAAGCCCCCCCCAAAAGGCAATTAGATAAATTATTTTTAAATGCCTTCAACCCTAAATAATAAAAATCTTATTATAAATATGTTAGTATTTGTTTCAAAATTATGTGAAAAAAATTAGGCCCTCAAGCTTTTACAGTTCCATGAAGATCTTCTAAATATAGGAAAGTAAAACTGAAATTTATGTCAATTTGTTAATGGCATCACTTAAAACTATAACAGTTAATTAACTAATTAACAACTTAATTAACTCAGCACTTAATTTACTTGAGTTCACTTAAATTCCCTAGATGTGATTTAATGAACTTTCCATGTAATTTCTGACTAACCATGTAAATTGTGAGACGTATACCTCTTCAATTTAGAAGATATTTCTTGAAATTAAATAATTTAAGGCAGAACACTAGGCCAGGCACTGCGTTTTTCTTTTTCTTCAATAGGGAACATGTCTAACCTCTGGAATGTAGCAGTTTTCCTGCTCTACCTTTTAGCTTTAAAATAGAAAATAGCATTTTAATCTGTTGGTTTGTTTAAATTCATCGAAATAAGATTCACAGATAAGAAACTTTGAGAAAGTAAATTTGAGAAAGTTTCAGAATAGGTTACTAATAATTACCTTATATTCTTAAGGAATGGACCTTGAAATAAACAGTAATTGAAAAGCACAGGAGAAAAGCTGTAATAAAACATTTCTCTGTTCCACAGATTTACTTATTTAACGAACTTGTTTACATAGCAGTAAATAACATCATTTACTCAATATGTGGCCTGTGGATTTGAGCCATCCATAAAAACTGTTCATTACCAGTGGGAAATGAAAAAAGTACAGATGTTAAGTTTCAGACATTTATGGAATTTTAGGAGGACAATAGTATGTCTATTGACTATACTAATGAGATATTAGGGTTTGTATTTTATAAGCCTATACTTTTATTTCATTTTTCTGATTCTTCTTCCTCCTCCTCCTTCTTTTTTAAGACAAGGTTTTGTTCTATTGCCTGTGCTAGGGTGCAGTGGTATTATCATAGTTCATTGCAACCTCTAATTCCTAGGCTCAAGCAATCCTCCTGCCTCAGCCCCCAAATGGCTGGGACTACAAGAAGATGCCATCATATCCAACTAATTTTTAAATTTTTGTAGATACAGAGCCTCCCTCTGCTGCCCAGGCTGGTCTCAGATTCCTGGCTTCATGTGATCCTCCCACCTCATCCTCCCAAAGTACTACTCAGCCACCACACCTGGACTAATAATTCATTTATTGTATATTGTAAACATCTCAGGCTGCAATGGATTGCCTTTTTTTTTTCTTTAGTTGGTACTTCTTCACAGATAGTTCAGGAAGCACTAATTTAACTGTGCTAATCACTGTGACAAACAAAAATATGGCTAAGAAACGATCCTTGTTTTCATAAATCTTGCATATTAAAGAAACATAGGTTGTGATCTTTTCATGATTGAAGCTTAAAGAACATGTTCTCTACACACCTTAGAGGAGAAAGATGATTTCAAGCAGGAGATACAACAGAAGGCTTCATGCAGGAGACAATTATTAAATGAGCCCTTACTTGATGAATGGGTATAATTGGGGGAGGCAAAAATAGAAAGGGAAGTACATTTCAAGCAGAGTGAGCCACGTAAGTAAAGTCAGGGGAAAAGGCAGCTATGTACTGAGAAAAGCATGCAACTGAGCTAGTTTGATAAGACCAGAAGGAACACGATAAACCTAGAAGGGCAGACACAAAGGCCCAGTTGTAGAAGACTTTCTGTATGCAAAGCTAAGGGGTTTGCTCTTGACTGGGTCAGCTCTAAGGAGCCACTCAACATTTTTGAGCAGAGAAGTAGTTTTTAAAGTTGTGCTTTCACTGATGAGTTTGATGACAGAAAGACTCAGGAATTAGAGGAAGGAGAGATAGAGTCTTGAGTATGACATGATAGATCCAGGTCATCTTAAGAGGCTGTAGACTGAGATTTTACTCCTTTCCAAAGCAATGATCAATTAGTGAAAATACAAAAATGATCTACAGGCATCTGAGTAGATGATGGATTGCCAACATTTAGGAGGCATTCACTGTATGCATTTCAGGTCCAATACCTCATGTAATCCTCAAAACAACTCCGGTTCTTTTGTTAACCCCACCTTACATATGAGAAATTTGAGGCTACAAAGGTTAAGTACCATCCCAAGGTCACTCACGAAATAATGAAAACCTAAAACTGAACCAGACAAATCTGATGCCAAAATCCATTTCAGCATTATTGTACAAATTTAAAAAGTAAACACTCAAACAGGTCAGTTAGCTTTCCCTGCATAAACTATGATTTAGTGGAAGAAAATTAGAATCCCTACCAGCTATACACCTGAATATTATGAAGCCCATTCTTTGTGAAGTTCTGAGATTTTATTTGCTTTTCCATCTGAAAGATAAGATTAGAAGATGATTTTTCTTTAGTAAGAGCTGAGGATATTTTTATATCTAGGAATTCTTGACTATTCTTGCTTTGTAAAAGAACCAGCACAAACCGCTAAAACAAACATGTTCTTATCAATATGACAAAGCAAATATATAATTGTCTATCTAGGGTTGGAGGATGAGTTACAATGGAAATTCTACACTTGCAGATCTGGAATAAAGGGTGAACAGCAAACCCTGTGAAGTATTATCTCCTTGGCTGGGAAGGAGGAGCCAAAGGAACAGAAACAAAACTACCACAAAGCACTGATCATAGCACCACCGTGCCTTAGAAATGTGGGCAATTTCAAAGGCTTTATTTTTATCTTGGAAAATAATCTAATTTAATTGTATTTCAAACTATAAATACAACTATATATTTGCCATCTGAGAAAACCTTTCATTAAAGCAATTCACATGATTAAGATAGAAATTCTAACAGAGGCACTTCTCTTTGAACACTCAATTTTAGAAACTTTCTAACAGATGTGGCCTCCAATCTCTGCCCCCAAGAAGCTCCGAGGAAGCTGTAATCATTCCCTCACATCTGTTTTCTAGGCCTAAATAGAAATGTCAAATGATGTTGCAGTGTCCTGCATCTTCTCTCCTTGCCAATCATCTTGCCACAAAATCCCAGCATCAATGTTCTAACATCAGTGTTTCAGCATCATGTTCAGATTCCCAGGCTAGCTAGCTTGTCAGGTCTGCCTGGATGTTCCCTGGACCTCTGGATGTTCCCTGGACATCCGGTTCCCACTATCAAGAATGGGTACTGGTACCATTCAAGTACCAGAATGGGTACTGGTACCACTCGACTGGTACCAGTCGAGTCTCTGATGGAGTGATCACAGATACAGCAATCCCACACAGTTTATTACAGGAAAAGGAAAAAGCTATTTAAAGTAAAAGGAAAGAAGGAAGCAATACAAAGTGAAAATGAAGATGGAAGGTATACAAAGGAAAACTGTTATAAATTAACCTGTTATGTAACCTGTTATTCAATTTGGTAGTTAACTATATAACCATAACCTGTCAATCACACCAAAGGCTGAAAATAACCAATCCTACCAGGAGAAAAGCAGGCCAAACCAATGAGCTTATAAAAGGTAGTGAGTGCTCAGACTTCAAGGGTCATTAGCAGGGAAAGGAGAAGGGGGTAAAGGATATTAAAGAGGTGGGTCCAGAGGATCTCTTCATTCCACATAAACATTTTCTAATGACAGCGATTTATATCATCCCTGACATCAGATCCTGCACCTTTGGGCACATGGGTTCCTGCCTGTGTCTGTGTGTTTGAGGGTGTGGTATTGGGTGAGGGTATATATCCCCTGGAGCCCTCCTAGAATCCTTCATAAAAATTCCACCCATGCCAAGCTAATTAGACGGTAATGAGCTCTAGATCAGTTAAAGATCACTAGGAAC